>NC_057794.1:23832508-23997029 GCF_018294505.1 Triticum aestivum
TGGATTGATACCTTGGTTCTTAATTGAGGGAAATACTTATCTCTACTATGTTGCATCACCCTTTCCAGTTCAAGGGAAAAACCAACGCAAGCTCAAGAAGTAGCAAGAAGAATTTCTGGCGCCGTTGCCGAGGGGATCTATGCCAAATCAAGATTAGTCTCCTGCCAACTTGCCATTTTTTGGTAACGTTGTCGAGGAGCTCTACATCAAGCCTACCAAGTACCCATCATAAACTCTCATCTCTTGCATTATATTATTCGGCATTTGCCTCTTGTTTTTGTCTCCCCCACTTCTAAAATAATTTTCGAAAAGATTTGCCCTTTTCTTCGCCCTTCTTTCATTCGTCTTTTCGTTTGCCCTTATGTCTTACTTGGTTTGTTTGCTCATTTGTTTGGTATAATTGTGTGTTTATTGAAAATCAAAAGCAAAGGGTTTATGAATCCTCATCCACTTGCTAATATTTTTAAGAGATCCAATTATGATGAACCTAATGCTAGTGAGTGGAGTGCACTAGATTATCTTTATGAGGTTTAGCTTGAAATTCTTGAATCTAAAAATTGTGATGAAGTGTTGAAAGAAAAAATTAATGAAGTGATTCACGATAGCTCCTTGAATGAAAAGCATGATTGCAATGATATTATCATGAATTCTATTAATGTCAATTGTGTTAATGACATGCAAAACCGTAAGCTTGGGGATGCTAGTTTTGCTATGTCCACTACTTGTTGCAGTAATCATGATTGGGGTGATTCTTCTTATAATCTTGAAAAATTATTTAAGCTCCATGATGAATATGAGATTGATAATAATGTTTGCAATATTATTGAAAGTGGGTTTGGAAGAGTGTCAACTTTAGATCCCACATATTTGGAAAATGTTCAATCTTATGAAGTTTTTGATAAAAGTGGGTTTGAGGTCATGACTTTAGTTAATGATATTCCCACTATTTTGGAAGAGTGTCAACTTTGCATGCATGTGGATCATGTAGAGAAAATTTTATATGATAGCTATATTGTTGAATTTGATCATGATCCTACATGTAATTATTATGAGAGGGGAAATATGGTTGTAGAAATTTTCATGTTATTAAATTACCTCTCATTATGTTGAGATTGCTATTGTTTCTTTCTTCTTCCTTGCATATAGTAGTTTTTGCTTGTCTTGATAATTTGTTTACTTATAAAATCCCTATGTATAGGAAGCATGTTAGACTTAAACTTGTTTGTCACATGTTTTATGATGCTCTCTTTGTGTTTCAATTGCTATCTTTCATGTGAGCATCATTAAAATTATCATTGCCTAGCTAAAAGGCTTTTAAAAAAGCGCTTGTTGGGAGACAGCCCAATATATTTACTTTATATTTTTGAATAAATAAGTCATCTAGCCTCTAGTTAGATGTGTTGTTGTGTTTTAATTAGTGTTTGTGCCAAGTAAGGCCTTTGGGATGACTTACGGTGATAGTTGATTTGATCTTGCTGAAAAACTGAAACTTCTACACCGAGGAAAATAATTCTGATTTTTAACAGAAGTGTGATAAAATATTGATTATTTTTTATTAATATCCATATATAAATTTCTAAGGCTTTCCTAATTATCAGAATTGTTGGATTTAGAGAAGTATTCGAGAGTTATAGATTGCTACAGACTATTCTGTTTTTGACAGATTCAGTTTTCTTTGTGTTGTTTGCTTATTTTGATGAATCTATGGATAGTATCGGGGGGTATGAACCATGGAGAAGTTGGAATACATTAGATATTACACCAATATAAATAAAGAATGAGTTCACAACAGTACCATTAGTGGTGATTTTATTTTCTTATACTAATGGATCTCATGAGACTTTCTGTTGAGTTTTGTGTTGTGAAGTTTTCAAGTTTTGGGTAAAGATTTGATGGACTATGGAACAAGGAGTGGCAAGATACTAATCTTGGGGATGCCCAAGGCACCCCAAGGTAATATTCAAGGACAACCAAGAGCCTAAGCTTGGGGATGCCCCGGAAGGCATCCCCTCTTTCGTCTTTGTCTATCGGTAAGTTTACTTGAGGCTATATTTTTATTCACCACATGATATGTGTTTTGCTTGGAGCGTCTTGTATGATATGAGTCTTTACTTTTTATTTTGCCACAATCATCCTTGCTGTACACACCTTTTTGAGAACGACACGTATGCATTGTGATTTATTAGAATACTCTATGTGCTCACTTATATCTTTTGAGTTGGGAAATTTTGCTCTAGTGCTTCACTTATATCTTTTTAGAGCATGATGGTTTTATTTTATAGAAATTATTAAACTCTCATGCTTCACTTATATTAGTTTGGGAGTCTCTCTAAACAGCATGGTAATTTGCTTTGGTTGTGAATTTAGTCCAAATATGATAGGCATCCAAGAGGGATATAATAAAAACTTTCATATAATGTGCATTGAATACTATGAGAAGTTTGATTACTTATGATTGTTTTGAGATATGAGGATGGTGATATTAGAGTCATGCTAGTGAGTAATTGTGGACTGTAGAAATACTTGTGTTAAAGTTTGTGATTCCCGTAGCATGCACGTATGGTGAACCATTATGTGATGAAGCCGGAGCATGATTTATTTATTGATTGTCTTCCTTATGAGTGGCAGTCGGGGACGAGTGATGGTCTTTTCCTACCAATCTATTCCCCCCAGGAGCATGCACGTAGTACTTTGTTTCGATGACTAATAGATTTTTGCAATAACTATGTGAGTTCTTTATGACTAATGTTGAGTCCATGGATTATATGCACTCTCACCCTTCCACCATTGCCAGCCTCTCTAGTACCGCGCAACTTTTGCCGGTACCTTAGACCCACCATATACCTTCCTCAAAACAGCCACCATACCTACCTATTATGGCATTTCCATGGCCATTCCAAGATATATTGCCATGCAACTTCCAACGTTTCGTCTATTATGACACACTTCATCATTGTCATATTGCTTTGCATGATCATGTAGTTGACATCGTATTTGTGGCAAAGCCACCATTCATTATTTTTTATACATGTCACTCTTGAGTCATTGCACATCCTGGTACACCGCAGGAGGCATTCATATAGAGTCATATTTGTTCTAAGTATTGAGTTGTAATTCTTGAGTTGTAAGTAAATAAAAGTGTGATTATCATCATTATTAGAGCATTGTCCCATGTGAGGAAAGGATGATGGAAGCTATGATTCCCTCACAAGTTGGGATGGGTCTTCGGACTTTACAAAAATAAAAGAGGCCAAGAATCCCACCAATAAAAAAGTAAGAGAAAAAAAGAGAAGGGGCAATGTTACTATCCTTTTTCCGCACTTGTGCTTCAAAGTAGCACCATTATCTTCATGATAAAGACTCTCCTATGTTGTCACTGTCATATACTAGTGGGAATTTTTCATTATAGAACTTGCTTGTATATTCCAATGATGGGCTTCCTCAAATTGCCCTAGGTCTTCATGAGCAAGCAAGTTGGATGCACACTCACTTAGTTTCTTTTTGAGCTTTCATAAACTTATAGCTCTAGTGCATCCGTTGCATGGCAATCCCTACTCACTCACATTGATATCTATTTGATAGGCATCTCCATAGCCCGTTGATATGCCTAGTTGATGTGAGACTACCTCCTTCTTTTTGTCTTCTCCACAACCACCATATTCTATTCCACCTATAGTGGTATGTCCATGGCTCACACTCATGTATTGCACGAAAGTTGAAAAGATTTGGGAACACCAAAAGTATGAAAAAATTGTCTGGCTTGTCATCGGGGTTGTGCATGATTTGAGTATTTTGTGTGATGAAGATGGAGCATAGCCAGACTATATGATTTTGTAGGGATAACTTTCTTTCGCCATGTTATTTTGAGAAGACATGATTGCTTTATTAGTATGCTTGAAGTATTATCGTTTTTATGTCAATATTAAACTTTTGTTTTGAATCTTATGGATCTAAACAGTCATGCCACAATAAAGAAAAATTACATGGATAAATATGTTCGGTAGCATTCCACATCAAAAATTCTGTTTTTATCATTTACCTACTCAAGGACGAGCAGGAATTAAGCTTGGGGACGCTTGATACGTCTCCAACGTATCTATAATTTTTTATTGTTCCATGCTATTATATTATCTGTTTTGGATGTTTTATATGCATTAATATGCTATTTTATTTTGTTTTTGGGAGTAACCTATTAACCTAGAGCCCAGTGCAGTTTTTGTTTTTTCCTTGTTTTTTTAGCTTCGCAGAAAAGGAATAACAAGCAGAGTCCAAATGGAATAATACTTTTGTGATGATTTTTCTTGGATCAAAAGACACCCAGGAGACTTGGAGTGCAAGTGAGAAGAGCCACGAGGCAGCGGCAAGGGTGGAGGGCGCGCCCTAGGGGGGCCTACCTTGTGGGCTCCCCGTGACCCCCTTGACCTAGTTCTTCCTCCTATATATTCACATGTATTCCTAAACCTCTTGAAGCATCCACGAAAACACTTTTCCACCGCTGCAACCTTCTGTTTCCGTGAGATCCCATCTTGGGGCCTTTTCCGGTATCCTGCCGGAGGGGGATTCGATCATGCAGGGCATCTATATCAACTCCATTGCCCTTCCGATGAAGCGTGAGTAGTTTACCACAGACCTACGGGTCCATAGCGAGTAGCTAGATGGCTTCTTCTTCTCTCTCTCTCTCTCTCTCTCTCTCTCTCTGATTCTCAATACCATGTTCTCCTCGATGCTCTTGGAGATCTATCTGATGTAATCTTGTTTTGCGGTATGTTTGTCGAGATCCAATGAATTGTGGATTTATGATCAGATTATCTATGAATATTATTTGAATTTTATCTGAATTCTTATATGCATGATTTGATATCTTTGTATTTCTCTTTGAACTATCGGTTTGGTTTGGCCAATTAGATTGGTTTTTATTGCAACGGGAGAAATGTTTAGCTTTGGGTTTAATCTTGCGGTGTCCTCACCCAGTAACAAAGTAGGGGTAGCAAGGCACGTATTGTATTGTTGCCATCAAGGATAAAAAGATGGGGTTTACATCATATTGCTTGAGTTTATTCCTCTACATCATGTCATCTTACTTAAAGCATTTCTCTGTTCTTTATGAACTTAATACTCTAGATGCAGGCAGGAGTCAATCGATGTGTGGAGTAATAGTAGTAGATGCAGGAAGGAGTCGGTCTACTTGACATAGACGTTATGCCTATATTACATAATCGTTGCCTTGGATATCGTCATAACTTTGCGCTTTTCTATCAATTACTCGACAGTAATTTGTTCACCCACCGTATTATTTGCCTTAATGAGAGAAGCCTCTAGTGAAACCTATGGCCCCCGGGTCTATTTTCCATCATATTAGTTTATGATTTACTATTCTTGCAATCTTTTATTTTCATATCTATAAACCAAAATATCCAAAAATATTTCATCTTTTGTTTAGTTTTATTATCTCTATCAGATCTCACCTTTGCAAGTGACTGTGAAGGGATTGACAACCCCTTTATCGCGTTGGGTTCAAGTGTTTGATTGTGTGTGTGTGCATGTATTGGTGATTTGCGCGTTCTTCTCCTAGTGCATTGATACCTTGGTTCTTAACTAAGGGAAATACTTATCTCTAATGTGCTGCATCACCCTTTTCTCTTTGAGGAAAAAACCAACGCAAGCTCAAGATGTTAGCTTATTATTCATTGATGGTTGCGATCTACTACTACAAAGGAAATTCATTCGCACTCAATATGATGCCTCTATCTCTCTCTAGTTTCCACATCAACCCCTCTCTCCATCTCTATGTTGATGATCATGATCACAATTTTGTAGAGAATAGACTAGAAATTCTAGTGTTGATTGAACCAAGTGGAAAGAAAGAAAAGAGACTAGCAACAATAGTGATCAGAGGAGGAGGGGCAGGGAGATGGAGGTGTTGTCTGCTGCGGTGGGTCATCGTGGCCAAGCTTGCTCGGGCAGGACCACATGGTCGCCTTGGAGCAGAGCAGGGCCGCTGGCTAGTTGCACCCCTCCTCCTCCTCCTCCTCCTCCTCGAGAAGGACAACGCCAATGCCCTCTTGCAGTCATTGCCATCTCCGTGCCATGGTGCCCTACAACAAAAGGAAGGAAAACAGATGAAGGTGAGATGAGGTGGGAAGGGAGAATCCAGGCGACGAAGGAGGGGAAGTACCGACCCAGCCATGCCGGTGCAAGATCTGGCACCCTCTGGCCTCACTGTCGTTGGATGTGGCGGATCTCGGCGAAGGTTATGGGTGGCCCCCGAAATCCTAGCTAGCCATGGGGGAGGTTGGAGGGCTTGAGCGCCGAATCTGGTTGGAGGGGAGAGCAGACCGTGGGGAGCTTGGGGGCGTGGGTGCTAGCGACAGTGAGGGAGAGGGGTTCACAGGGGAGAGGGATTCGCGCGAGAGAGATGGGTTGCTTTGTGCGTGTGCAGTGGTGGCTCGTTTTCTTTTTCATTTTCTCCTTTTTAGATATATGGATGGGTGTGGGATGGAGAGACGAATGGATGGATTTGAGCCATGTCATCAACCCTTGGTACAATTTTTTAAGCGGGCCGAGCATGTGGCGGGCGATTTTTGACGCCTGCCACTGGTATTTTAGTTACTAGTGACGGGCATGTACTATGGCTCGCCACTGGTATTTTTGAACAGATTTGCTGAGGGGCCAAAAAATATCAGTGGCCAGCATGAATTGCTGCCCGACACTGATAACATTTGTCCAACAAGAAATCAGGCCAACTGTTACCAGTGGTAGGCGTAAACCAGCACCCATCAACGGTAAGCCAATAGCAGTGGCGGGCCGAATTTTGCGTCCACGACTAATGTGAGATCACCTATAAAGCCTTCTAATAGTAGTGTAGTTGAGTCATGGTTTGACTAATTTTTTGCCTCTACAATGAATGAATCAATGAAATGTGTACTTGTTCTATGTTTTATCAATGAAATTCGGAAGAATCGCTATAGCCTGTGATAAACTGGTCCTATCAGTACGATTTTATAAAGGCTCTATTATACTGAATCAGAGTTTACGCGCGGGCTATATAGGCTTTGTAAATTACAGTGATCGCCTCTATATTTTTTTTGGAAACGGAGGTAGAATCTTTTCTTCATCCCATTAATAAAGAAAAAGTAGAGTTGTCCGGTTGATTTACGAAAAACCGGACGAAAACCGGCACAACAACCCACATGGGGTCACATCGGCCGACCTGCCTACCCACACGAAGACATACATGCCACCGACAGAAAAAAAAATTGTTAAGATTGCCGTCCAACATCATCATCATCACTCTTCGGCAAGGCAGCGACTTTAACTTCACCGTCGATGAACCACCAATCTCCTCCATATTACGGATGACGATCTAAACTAGGGCGATGTCGCTCTGCGATATCAGTCTATCCAAATCCATCCACCACCGGTTTCCTGTCCGCACATAGATGCATCCACGAGCCGGTTCCAGTATTGTACTACCACTACAGGTTGTCTCATACTACACGTGCAGTTTGAGGCTCCAAACTGATTAATACATGGCCTGGTCGCCGGGTACACCGGTGTTGTCTCACCTCGGCTACATAAATAGTACCCCCTTCGATTCAAATACAAAGTTGTACTAAAGATATGACAATTAATTTGAACTGGAGGGAGTACTATATTTGTAATTTGGCTACACGACACGGACGTATGTCAACCCAAGGACAGAATAGCCAACTTCCAAATTGATTCATTTCATGAAGGAAGTGACGCATGCACGTGAATACGTACGAACCACTACTCACACTGCCCTTCGTTCATTTATCATTTATGATTTAGCACCCCCTCCAATTTGGGTACATATTAGTGCAGCCCACCTTTCTTTTGAAACTAGTAGAGTAAAATGCATTAGTGCAGCCTACCTTTCTTTTGAAACTAGTAGAGTAAAATGCTTTTTTACTCCCTCAACTAATTACGAAGTGTGGCTTCTGTCGATGATTTGTTTTCGCAATCTTCGGCCCTCGGTTCGTAATACCATGTATTAGTGTTGGCAACAGTATTTACTTAGTCAAATCTGGTTTCAACTTTACGTGAACCGGTTTTGGTAACATTATCACTCAAAATTGGCATCCAGTTGCGATCAAGGATGGATTGCAATAGGTGCAGGCCCGCTCTGTTGTTTTCTTCTCCCCCCAGGCCCCTCCGGCGAAGACGAAGGTGCTCACAATGTGATCTCAGAGCCGGACGCATCCGCGTCGCACTCCCTCTTGAAGGCACGTTGAATTATAAGTGCACCATCACTATCACTCTCATCACCGTCCTCCTGGCTAATGGACACGTAAACAGATTCCTCATCAGCCTTTGACTCAAACAGATACCGCATCTCTAGCGCCGGATCCTCCCCATGGAGTGGGGCATTAAGAAGAACGACCTAAAATTCGTGAGGCGAACCAGAAATTGGAAGCAACTTTTGCAATACTAATAATATCATAATTGATCAACCACTTTCAGAAATAGTCACGACGACTTCCACAAATAATTTGAGCATCAGGAATATCTGGTAACACTTTAGAAATGTCTACATATGTAACTTCAGCATGAACTATAGCATGCATATTATCATGAGTGTTATAGTCTGCCTCACTTTTCAGTTGTATTTGGTCTTTCCGCCATGAGCACAATAGGTCGTCTAGTTAAGAATTAAGGGACGAAGGTTACAGCATGACATGCCATGTCAAATTAAAACCAGGTTTGATCAATGAATACTGCTGTTAGAGAGACTAAATGTACTTTGCACCAACTAGTTTGGGCATCGATGGAGTAATATTATGGCTAGTCTAGTTTTGTTGCGACCTGTTGCTGCTGTTTTTATGCCCTGCCTTTGCTGGCATGTATACCGTTACTCTAAAATGGTTGTGGGTGGCTATGTTGGCTTGTCCTGGAGCGCTCTATGCCGGACATACGCTTCATTTATTTTTTGAGTATGTTGTTTCATATGATTTTTTTGGTATATAACAAAAATAACGTCAACAATTTGTACTCGACAAGAGAGAGTACCTAACAAGTTTATTTTTTTTATTTTAGTAATCATGAGATCACACTTGTTTCATGTGATTTTTTTTCATACAGAAAAATCCTGCGAAAAAATGATATCGGAATTGACAACTCGTAGTACGTAGCTACCTCCGCAAGTTGCACATTAATGCATAACTAACTAAGCCAGTTTCGTGTGCTCTGCCAACAAGTTGATAACGGTGACACCACAGACAGGCAAGTCTGTCATTATGGTCGTGGGGCTTCTTTGTTTGGAAGTATTCCTCATGCCTTCTTGGGATGCTTCGTATTCTTCTCGCTGGAAAGAGTTTGTTCGGTTTTTTATTAATTAAATGAACATATTATTTTCTTCTTAATTACTACCTTCATCTGGGTTTATTAATCCCTATTGCATTTTGAGTCATATTTTGACAATGATTTTTAACTAGTAAAGTATAAGTTTTACGTAGCAAAACAATATCATTGGAAACTTACATTTAAATATGGATGCAACAATTGGGACTAATAAACCCAAAGGAAGGTAGTACTCCCTCTGTAAACTAATATAAGAGCGTTTAGATTACTACTTCCTCCGTTTCTAAATATTTGTCATTCTAAAGATTTCAACAAGTGACTACATACGGAGAAAAATGAGTGAATCTACACTATAACATATGTCTATATACCTCCGTATGTGGTAGTCTATTTGAAATGTCAAAGAAGACAAATATTTAGAAACAAGGGAAGTGCATTTGTATTCTAAACACTCTTATATTAGTTTACGGAGGGAGTAATAGATAAGTCAACTTTTTTGCCTCCGTTTTAAAAGAAAAACAGATAATAAATTTATCTTCTCATTAAGAAAGTAAATTTACCTTCTCGCAAAAAAGAAGAAGAAAGAAAAGTCACCCTCGGTAGCTGAGGGAGGGAGGAATGGAGAAGGGATGCCTCCTGTAAATAATTCCTTCTCGACTACTTGAGTCTCTGGGCCCATGCACCTATCGAAGTTGATTATGCATATCTCCTTCTAAGAGCATGGTTAATAATATAACCAGGTGTTGGCTATATGATCTTGCTATATCATCTGTAGCCAGCTTTATAGTCGACAAATATAATAGATGCATATAAGTTTGTACTACTTTGTTGATACATGGTCCATCTTTTTTTTTATAAAGTACCAATGAGCACGTGCTACAGCCGGCTTCTTTTCTCTCTCCTCTTCTCTATACGTCAACTCATCAAAAATATAATATTTAAAGTCTTACTTGCTCTAACCTGCAAAGTCCGACCTGCCAGGCTAAGATGCCCAACTAACACTTGTTTCCCGTCGCCACATTAATGCATGCACGCGCCAGTTTCACTACAAATCAATAATCAATAATCAATATTGGTCGCCGGCCGGGTAAACCCATGTCTGACTTGACTAGATCCACTCTGGCTGGCGACAAGCCAGTTCAACCTTATCCTACGCAGACGCAGCTTAATCGTAACAATCAATATTTGTCTCACTCTCACCTCGGCTGCATAGATACATTGCACCTGTAATTTGGCCACACGATCTCAAAATAAAAGGAAAAATGGCTACACGACGCGCTGCGTACGTTGACCCGAGCACATAGAAGCCAGCTTCCAAATTAATTGATTGCATGAAGAAAGTCGCGCATGCATGCATGCATGCATGTGAACAGCTCCAGTCCAGCCTCATCCACCTTCGTTTATTTGTGATATTTAGTGAATATGCGGCTATATTTTCGGAAACATGCATGCACAGAGTGCACCAAAGAATAAGCACATGACAAGAGAGCAGATATATACAGCTAGCGACGAACCATGACCACCCACCGAGAAGTAACAAACATTATTCATGTCTGGAGCGAGAACAAAAAAGTCGTCAACATTACAGCTGTCATGACGACTCTAAGTTATGCATGTATCTTCATTATCCTCTGCAGCTGGGAGTATGTCATATGTGTATGTTAGAGACCTGCCAGGCTAAGATAAGATATCAAACAAATACCGGTTTCCTGTCATGACATAAATGCATGCACGGGCCAATTCCACTAATACTGTACTTTTTTATACATGCAGCTTGCGGCTGGAGACTGATCAATATTGGTCGCCAGGTGGAGGGGAGTGAGAGGTTGATGGTTCAGTTATATCTTAGGCTGTTTGTAATGGGGAGTATCATATACTAATAGTATCAAGTATCATAAATTAGTATCTTAGGTTGCCTTATTAATTGCCATGCATGACACAAAGTAGTAATACAACATTTAATATGATACGGTATCATGATATGATACCACACCCACTCTTTCCTCATTTAATTGTGTATCACATCATCCAAAAAGTCTAGATGGTATACATGATACATCTTATGATACTCCCATTACGACCAGCTTTATATATGCACATGCTGTTCAATTATGGTAGACATTGGATGATCATCATGGGTCAGTAAACCTTGCATTAGTACTGTACTCGGGCTACCGGAATCAACTTTTTTAAGAGTGTCAAGAACTCTCAGCAAAGAGCAAAACACCCTCCGCAAATTGTTTATGGACTGTCACATGCGATAAACCGCACTTGTTAAACACACTGATGACAAGACATCTTTTCCCATGGTTTTTTATCGACTCTATATATATAAAGACATGTTTGTACTGTTTTCTTGTGATAATCGGTAAAAATATCTTAAGGAACAGTGGGGGAGACATCGGAAGTCGATTTACCAAGTGTTTTCTTAGTAAAACACTCAGCGAAGCCTGGCACTCGTAAAAATTTACCGAGTGTTTTCAAATGATTGTAGTCATGATATCCTCAATACTAAGAAGTCTTTTGAGGGAAAAGAGACCGAGGAATACCCGAAAAATGACAATGGAGCCCGGTATTGAAATACCAATTTCCATAGCGCCAAAAAATTCTAAAAATGTGTACGTACAAAAATACATATATAACATGTTTGAGAACAATTTCATAACAATATACTTCCATACATGGCATCTATCTATTATATAATAAAAGTCCATGAAGTGCTCATTAGAAAAAAAAAGAGAAATAGGCTAGAAAATCCCAGAATATCATAATCCGGCCATTTAATTTAATTTATAGATTAAAATACAAAACCATTAGATAAGCTTTAAGAGAAATAATCTTAGAAATCCCACTAAAATCAGAAACATCCAAACATTTAATTTATATATTAAAATACCAGAGCCATTAGATAAGTTTTAAGTGAAAAAATTACCACCATTCCCATTTTCAGTAAAAAAAACGTTTCTTTCACCTTTGCCTATGGCAGAAAGAAGAAACAAGAGTGAAGAAATTAGTGCGGGAATCTCAAGTAAAAAAACTAGCATTGGACTCTCCCTCGAAAAAAAGCTAGGGAGGGACTCCATGTAAAAAAGAAAACAACGTCGGACCTCGGACCTTTTTCTATGATAAGAAAGAGTTATTAGGGTGGGACTCTCCAAAAGGAAGTGTGGGACTCAATTAGGGCGTTTTGGAGACCAGGCTCCATGGAGGGCAAAATTTCAAAAAATACAAATTCAATCTTTCCGTTTTCAAAAATTCTTAAAAATATGCATGTATATAAGGATGAAATGTACATGTGTGTAAAAAGTCAACATAAAATACCTTGAATTGCGACTAGTAAGAAAGAAAAAAAAACACATTCATGGACTTTGGGGATGAACAGTACCATGTGCTGAAAAGACACACATTTCTTTTGCGCATCCCTCGGTTCAACGTATTTCATCGTGATAATTTATACTCATGTGCATTATGCCTCCGTCGTGAAATACCAATTTGCATAGCGGCAAAAAAATCTAAAAAATGTGTACATACATGGATACATATATAACACGTTTGAGAACAGTTTCGTGACAATATGCTTCCATATGTGGCATCTATCTATTATATATTAGAAGTACTTGACGGGTTCATCAGAAAAAGGAGAAATAGGCTAGAAAATCCTGAAAAATCAGAATCCTACCATTTAAGATAATTTATATATTAAAATACAAAAACACTTAGATACGTTTAAGAGAAATAGGCTTAGAAATCACACTAAAATCAGAAACATAAAGGGCAGCCTGGTGCATGTAGCTCCCGCTTGCGCAGGGTCCGGGGAAGGGTTCGACAACTTTGGGTCTGTTGTACACATCATTTCCTTACATTTCTATAAGAGGTTGTTTTCAAGACATGAACCCGTGACCTCATGGTCGCAAGGCAACAGCATTAGCACAGCGCCAAGGCTCCCCTTCACTAAAATAAAAAACATCCGAATATTTAATTTATAGACTAAAATACCAGAGCCATTATATATGTTGTGAGCGAATAAAATTACAAACCATTTCCATTGATAATAAAAAATGATTCTTTCACCTTTGCCTACGGCAGAAAAAAGAAGCGAGCGTGCAGAAATTAGGGTGGAACTCTCAAGTTAAAAAATAGCATAGGACTCTCCCATGAAAAAAAGCAAGCGTGGGTCCATGTAAACAAGAAAACAACATCGGACCTAGGACCTTTCCCTATGATAAGAAAGAGTTATTAGGATGGGACTTTCCAAAACAAGTGTTGGACTTGAGTAGGTCGTTTTGGAGGCTGGCCTCCATGGAGGACAAAAACTTTCAAAAATTCAAAATTCGAACATTTTGCTTTCCAAAAATTCTAAAAAATATGCATGTATATGAGTATGAAATGTATATGTGTGTAAAAAGACCTTAAATTGTGAATTCTATGAAAAAGTATATTCATGGATGTATATAAATTGAAATGTGCATTATGTCTCAATGTATTTCATTGTGAAAATTTACACACATGTGCATTATGTCTCCGTGTATATCTGTATTTATTTCATAAAAAATGAAATGTGAAAAATAAGAACTTTTTGTGAATTTTGAATTTTTTTTTCAAAACACGGCCTCCAAAAGCATTTTTGGTTGGATTCTCTGTAGAAAATGTGTAACCAGCAATAATAAGGGACGTCTGGTAAAAAAAATGGTATCATATTATGCGTGTTGACGCCTTGCTACATACTCCCTTGTAAACAATTACAAAATGTTTTGAATCACTATTTTAGAGACCTAAAACATCTTATATTAGTGATTTAAAATGTCCTATATTTGTTTACAAAGGGAGTAGATGCATGCATTATCTATTCAAATATGGACACATGAAAAGGATATCATAATAGGTGTGCTAATGCCTTCCTATTCCTCCGGCCCTGTTGCCAATTGACCAAACGAGGAGTAGGCGCTCAAGGACTAAATCGAACCGGGCCCTGACAAGGCCAAAAATCATATTGGTAGAGGGGTATTTTTTCTCTGACACACCTCGCTTTAGTCGATTCCTTTAATTGCAATGCAGGACAAACTGGCTCTAGCCATACTCTACGCGCGTTTTGTGACATCTATGTTCGAGGCTTCTCTGTTAGACTCTGTTGCTTTCGCTCCAGCTACTTTTTACCATCATTGTTTACTTCTACATCTGGGGTCATGGGATGTGTGTCGTGCTACCTCCGGTTGTATGTTGTTGTGTCATTGCCCCGTCAATGTCCAAGCACCACGACCTTCAACCTCTCCTGATATGTGTGCCAGTTGATGCATTCAATGGAAAGAAACAAAATGAAAGCTGCAAGGTTTTGCAGTCATGCCAGTGATTGCACCATTGGGCCTCCTTTGCTTTCACCCTAGTACAATGAACTCCTCGCGCCTGTTCATGTGGTCGTCTTTCTGGCCTGCAGAAGACGTGTGTGGTGTTCGTACGAGGACCTCCTCGCCCCCTAGCTTCCTCTTCACGCAATTGGCGTTCCAGCCTCCCAAAGGCATGCGCTGCGTCCGTACGAGGATGTTCCTTTAGATGGTCTCTGGTTCTCCCTTAGATGGTCCAGGTATGCAATTCTTAATTTTAGTATTGTATTGCTATTCTTTAGTGTGTCGCATGTTCTACCAGTGGAACGGTCTCACAGATGATCCAATTATGCATTCTTCTGTCCTATTCCTATATTTCCTTATCTACTCTCTTTCTGTAGGCGACTAATACTCATTTTCCAGTATCATGATTGTTTGCTTCTAGGATATTGTACATCTCATTGTGCTTCAACTCCTAATATTACCAACCATGTATAGATAAACAATCTACCAACAACATGTACTACATAGCAATATGCCATTCAAATTCCCTTACATAAAAGGTTTGATAAAATCTCAACATCGCTTTGTTGGCTTAATCAATATTGCATACGTTGTTTTCGATGAGCAAACTAGTTTAGATTTATTCTTCTAAGATAATATTTGGTTAGAGTTACCGTGTGGCTCTTTATGGTCAATTTAGCTCATGTTTATGAGCTTTACTTCACGTTTTATTGAATTATAAATTTCTATTTTATAGGAGAGTTATGAAATTGTTTATTTATTACCTTTTTATTATACACCTTACCATATTTTTATTAAATTATTACTCATGAATAAAGTGTTCAACTACTTAGGTATTACTATTTTTAGTTTTCACTTCGAATGGTCTCTTCCTATGTTTACTAACATGGTCATTGTCTTGCAATTCAAACTCTTTCATATTCTTCTCTTCCTTATGTCCTTACTCCCTCCTTCCATAGTTTACACTACTAGGAAAATGCTTAAACACAGTAGCATAGTAGTAGCGCTGGAAAGAAGTGAACGCTGCTGCTATTTAGCAGTAGCGCTTTTTCAGGAAAGCGCTACTAGTAACTCCATAGTAGTAGCGCTGTGAAGCAGAAACGTGCTACTACTATGTGGGACCAGACGAGGCCACCGACTGTTTTCGTAGTTGTAGCGGTGTACAAAAAAAGCGCTACTACTAACAGTTTAGTAGCAACGCTCTTTTTTTATGCGCCGCTACTGCTAGTGGGCCCCACTTAGTAGTAGCGTTGTAGCGGTGTACAGAAAAAGCACTACTACTAACAGTTTAGTAGCAGCGCTTTTTTTATGCGCCGCTACTGCTAGTGGGCCCCACTTAGTAGTAGCGTTTTTCCTGGAAAGTGCTACTACTAAGTCCAATAGCAGCAGCGCTTTTTTCAAAGCAACGCTACTCCTAGTTGCGGCTGGTGCCACCTTTTCCACCCCCTTCCCCTCCTCTCCCCCCTTTGCCCTCTCTCCCCCTCCTTTCCCCTCTCCCCTCTCCACTCTAGCTCCACCATTGTTTATCTTCTTCTCTCTTCCTCCTACCTCTCTTCTCTCCTCAATAATGGCACCCTCCTCCATAAATGGCCTCTCTCTTTCTCCTACACCTCTCTTCTCTCCTTCATTAATGCCCCCATCCATCATAACCTCTCTCCATTAGTTAGCTAGCTAGATTCACCTCTCCTTCCAACAACTAGATCTAGCTAGCTATTTAGCCAACCACACGTGCCATGTCGATCATTCTCTCTCATCATCTAATTAACCGTGTGCTCTCGGTCTCTCTCGGGAGATATATATAGGTGAGTAAAAAGTTGTTCATTTTAAGAATGGGAATATGTGTGTGAATGAGAATGAGAAAATATATATGGAGAGATTTGTGCTAGTGACATGCCTTCGAGTTGCTTATGTTTTGCCGAAATGTCAATTTATTTCTGTTTCGGTGAATTTCGAGCAAACTCATATGTCCTATTTTTAGGCAAGGTCATGCCAAAATTTTATATATATGACTTTGAAGCATGCATTATTTATTTCATAACCCTTTTGCTTGTTATACCGTGCAGTCGGTCATGAAGGTGAGTGGATGGAAGGTGGAGCCGTACATGCAATCCGCGATGATGGACATGTATGCAAATAATCGGACTAGGATTAGATGTCCGTGTGCAAGATGCAAGGAAGGAGTCCTTTTGGACCCTTTTGATCGTGGCACTTTGAAGGCGCACCTACTGATGAATGGTTTCATGGATGGCTATACTCAGTGGATAAGTGAAGAAGATGATGATGATGAGGACGTCCACATGGCAAGGAATAACAAAATGGGGCTAGACGAATAGATGACCGATCGACAAGAAGATGATGGCGCCGGACATGTCAGCGGGGAAGAGTCCGGAAATGACAACGGCGGCGGAGAAGATTCCAGACATGGCGAAGAAGAGTCCGGACATGGCGGAGAAGAGGCCGCGGTCACGCCGCAGTCTTCGACGCTACTAAGTGCAGTCGTGCAGGACCCTCATGTTCGAGACCTCCTTCGCAAGAGTACGACTAGCGAGAGAGCTGCTTCTTGAGAGGAGGCCAAGATGGCGCAACTTGAAGTAGACTCGAGGAATCCATTTTATGATGATTGCGATCCCGAGGTGACCCGCTTGAGTTTCACGCTTGAACTTCTAAAGACGAAGGCCAAAAACAAATGGACAGACAAAAGTCTCGATGAGCATTTGAAGTTTCTACATAATAAAGTTCTTCCCGCGGGGAACCTATGTCCTACTAGTGTCGAGGAGGCCAAGAAAATCGTTTTCCCTTTTGATTTGCCGCACATTAGGTACCACACATGCATCAACGATTGCATCATTTATCGGGGGGAGCACGCGGGAAAAACTAGTTGTCCAGTGTGCAATGCTTCTCGATACAAGAAGGCAGGAAAGAAAGCTCCTCAGAAAGTTGTATGGTACTTTCCGATCACTCCCTGTCTGCAGCGGTATTTCGTAGATCCTAAGGAAGCAAAGCTCATGTGCTGGCACGTGGAGAGAAAGAAGCCCGACGATGGAGATGATCGGAGGTTGAGACACCTCGTAGATGGTAGCCAGTGGAGAGCATTCAACGCCGTATATGGATTTGCTGCAGAAGATCCAAGGAACATCGTGCGTGGTGCGAGTACCGATGGCATGAATTCATTTGGAAACCAGAACACCAACCACAGCACATGGCCCGTTATTGTATGGATGTACAACCTCCCCCCATGGAAGTGCATGAAGACAAAGTACATACACATGAGCATGCTAATGCAAGGGCCGAAACAACCGGGAAATAGTATTAACCTGTATATGGGGCTTCTGCAAGAGGAGCTAGACACGTTATGAAAAACACCGGCATGGACATGGGATGCCATAAAAGGAGAATATTTCCATATGAGAGCCGCGCCGATGACGACGGTGCATGACTATCTCGGTTACGGGTACACCTCAGGCCAGGTGTGCCACAGATACTGCAGTTGCACGAGGTGCATGGATGATACAACGTCTCAGCAGCTTACGTCAATGAAAGATGGTGGGTCTGGGAAAATCATGTACATGGGGCATCATAGATGGCTCGAGAAGGATGACCCGTGAAGAAAGCATGGAGATCTATTCAATGGGTTGGCTGAGCTTCGAGGACCTCCAGTAAGAGGAGAGGCGCCGAAATCAACGAGCTGTTGAGAAACTAGGAACAATGCCCCGCGTCGGGAAATATCAAAAAGGCGCCGAAGCCGCTGCTGAAGGTATGGAAAACGAGGTCTATTTTCTAGGACTTGGAGTACTGCCCCAATCATGACACACCTCATTGCCTTGATCCAATGCATATCACGAAGAGTGTCCTCGAGAGCTTTCTTGGCACACTAATGAATATGCTGAAGAAAACCAAGGATGGGCCGAAGACAAGGAAATACTTGGAAGATTTGAAGATCAGGAAAGATCTCCACCGTAAAAAGTTGATCGAGGAGATGGAGACGGAGACGGAGGAGGGGGAAAGGGGCAGAAAAGTCCACAAGAAGGAGGAGAATTATTGCCCCCTTCTTGCTTCACCTTAAGTGCGAAGGAGATTGATCAATTCATCAAGTGCCTTATGGGAATCAAAGTCAGTTCCGGTTATTGTGGGAAGATAAGCAGATTTCTAGACCCCAATAAGAAAAGGTTCAGCGGGATGAAGTCTCATGACTGTCACGTGATGATGACGCAGATACTCCCGGTTGCCATTAGAGGGATAATGGAGAAGCACGTCCGTGACATGCTTACTGGTCTCTGCAACTTCTTCGATGTTATATCTCGAAAGTCAATAATTGTGAAGCAGCTCCGAAGACTACAGGAAGAGACCATTGTCATACTATGTGAGCTTGAGATGTACTTCCCGCCCGCGTTCTTTGACATCATGGTGCATCTGTGTGTCCACATCGTGGATGACATCATCGACCTCGGGCCGACATTCCTTCACAGCATGACGCCGTTCGAGAAGATGAATGGGTCATCAAAAGATTCGTTCGTAACATGTCCCATCCGGAATGGAGCATCGTCCAGGGGTATCTGACGCATGAGTGCGTCTCCTTTTGCAAGAATTATATAAGCGTGAGATACCCTTTTGTTGGTTTGCCCGTCAAGAAGCATGATGGGAAGCTCGAAGGAGATGGTCACAACAACAGCCGGAGGGAATTGCACGTGGACTACTCGGATAGACGGAACGACTTTGACAGGTTGTAACACCCTCGATGCGACTATAGTTCCCACGTGTCGAGGCACAACTTAGAGACATAATTGCATTGAAGGCATATGTCGCAAGTCAGGCAATCATCACAAACATCCCATGTAACATAGATAATAAAAGGGATAACATAGTTGTCTTACACTCGCCACGTCAATCAAGTACATAAATAACATTACATCATCCAAACACTCATGGCCTGACAACGGCGCCAAAATAAAAGATAACCCAACGTGCGACATGGTCCCGATCACCCCCAACTAGGTACCACTACTGATCATCAGGAAAGGAAACATAATAACGTTGAGAGTCCTCGTCGAACTCCCACTTGAGCTCGAGCGCGTCACCTGGAGCGGAATCATCAGGCCCTGCATCTGGTGTAATAGTAATCTGTGAGCCACAGGGACTCAGCAATCTCGCACCCTCGCGATCAAGACTATTTAAGCTTATAGGTAAGGCAAGGTAAAAGTAAGTGGGGTTGCAGCAAGCGACTAGCATATATGGTGGCTAACCTGTTCGGAAAAGAGAGCGAGAAGAGGAGGCAAAGCGCGAGCGAGAAACTAGAGGACAACCTGCGCAAACATTAGTCCAACACCGTGTCCACTTCCCGGACTCCGCCGAGAAGAGGCCATCACGGCAACTAACACGGTTGATTCATTTTAAATAAGTTAAGGTTCAAGTAATCTACAACCGGACATTAACAAATTCCCATCTGCCCATAACCGCAGGCACGGCTTTCGAAAGTTCAAATCCCTGCAGGGGAGTCCCAACTTAGCCCATGACAAGCTCTCACGGTCAACGAAGGAATAGACCTCCTCCCGAGACATTCCGATCAGACTCGGTATCTCGGTTCTTCAAGACACTTCGACAGGTTAAAACTAAACCAGCAACACTGCCCGAATGTGCCGAAAAATCCCGATAGGAGCTGCACATATCTCTTTCTCAGGGCACACTCAGATGAACACTACGTACAACTAAAACGAACCCTCGAGTTGCCCCGAGGTGGCGCTGCAAGTGGCTCTATTTGGACCAACACTCAGAGGAGCACTGGCCCGGGGGGGCTAAAATAAGATGACCCTCGGGCTCCGGAAACCCAAGGGAAAAGATGCTAGGTAGAAAATGGTAAAACCAAGGTTGGGCATTGCTGGAAAAGCTTTAGTCAAGGCGAACTATCAAGGGGTTCCCATTATAACCCAACCGCACAAGGAACGCAAAATCCGAGAACATTAACACCGATATGACGGAAACTAGGGCGGCAAGAGTGGAACAAAACACTAGGCGAGAGGCCGAGCCTTCCACCCTTTACCAAGTATATAGATGCATTAAGATAACAAGTTAATATAATGATATCCCAACAAGTAAATAAATGTTCCAACAAGGAACGGCCTCCAATCTTCACCTGCAACTAGCAACGCTATAAGAGGGGCTGAGCAAAGCGGTAACATAGCCAATTAACGGTTTTGCTAGGACATGATGGGTTAGTGGTTTGACATGGCAATTTGGGAGGCTTGAAAGCAAGTGGTAGGCATCATAGCATTGGCATAGCAAAAGAGCGAGCAATCTAGCATAGCAAAGATAGAAGTGATTTCGAGGATATGATCATCTTGTCTGCAAAGTTGTCAGAGTTGACTGGATCCTCGAAAGCAAACTCAACGGGATCCTCGTTAGCGAACTCGTCTCCCAGATCTACCCAAACAAGACAAACAAACAAACGGAACACAATCAACCACGTGCAAGGATCAAACAAGAGGATGCAAACATGGTATGCTATGCGGGATGCAATGCGGGAGGCATATGCAAGATGTGACAGGAAATGCAAGATCCTAGCCTCAACTTGGAAAACCAAGTCTGCCACTGGAAATATGAGATGAAATCGCTTCAAAACGATATAAAGAACGCCGGAATCGGAGTTACAGTTTAGAAATGGCAAGCGATTCAAATATGACACCGGTCTGCGATTTACAGCAAGTAGCCATCTAAATGCAATGAGATGAACATGCTATAGCACCCAAACATGACAACAAAATACATGGCAGGGATGCACTCAAGATGCTTAACAAAAGTCTAGCACTGAGCTACGGCCAGATCATCCATTAACAGGTTCAAACAAGCATGGCAAAAATGCATATGGTAAACAGATCTCAGACTTAGTGAAATTAACACTTGTCTGGAATTTCAGATCAGGTAGCCCTCTTCGGAGCAACAAAACTACATGCTACAGGACCTTAACATGGCAAAGTAAAGAATGGAATGGAGCTACACAAAGAGCTTAACAAAAGTCCCTTAGTGACCTTGAGCCAAAAGGGATCACAAAATACAATTGCAAGCATGTGAACATGGCAAAAACATAATCAGTTCTCAGACTTGGTGAAAACTGGAGCATGCTGAAAACAGATATCAAGTAGGCATGTTTACGAGCTCGATGCACTCACTACGGTGCAAGTCATGAAAAGCTAAGCATACATCTATCAAGAACACACAAAATGCAAGCTAGACATGGCAAGAACAATAACATAGCATGCACGGGTCAACTACAACATCATCGGCAAAATTGCAAACAAGTTGACAATCTGCCCAGATTCACAAAGTAGCAAAAGTAGAGCTCGATTGACTCAAGCTAGGGTGCTCCATAATTGCAAACAAGGACATGGATGGATAGAGCACTACAAGATTAACAAAACATCCTTACTGATCATCCTCAAAAGAGGCACGGATCACTTGGAAATAACAAGAACATATGGCCATATGAGATAAACAGATCAAGGACAGTGAAATTACAAAGTCCCTGAAAACAGAATTACCAAGTGCACCACTTTGCAAGCTTGCACTACGCACCACACACATCACAAAAATATATGGGTTGCACCTCTGGAGAGATGGCAAAACCCTTAACAAAACATATGTAGAGCAACAGGGCATATCATGCACACAATAATCATGGAAAAAATGACAAATGTGCAAATGGAGTAGCAGCTCTGGCAATTAACTCAAGTAGCCCTCTTCTAACAGCATTTCGGGCATCAAGATGACCTCAAATGAAAATGATGCAATGGGATGAAATGATGTACTCTCTGAGACGAACATTTTGATATGCTATATGTCCAAAACGGAATTACGGATGCAGAGATATAGCACGATGAAGTTTGCAAAAAAATAATGAGAGAGGGGAAAAATCAACCCTAGGGTTCGTCCCATATCTGGATCGGCACGCGAACCGAGGAGCTCCGGCGAGGGTTGACTTGCTCCGACGAGGTCGCAAAATCGGTGGGGAGGAGAGGGAGAGTCGGATCTGGCCGGATCCTGGATGGATCTGGCGGCGGACGGCGACCCGCGGCGATGGCTGGTGACGCGGTGCACGGAGCAGCGCGGCGCCGGTGCGGAGGCGGCGGCGCGCCGGTGTCGAGGCGGCGGGGCGGAGTAGGCGGCGGCGTGGTGAGGCAACGCCCCTCGGGCGAGGTGGCGCGGTGGCGCTGTAGCGCGGGGGCCGGCTCGGGCCGGGAGGGCCGGTGCTGGGCCTGGCGGGCCCGTGTCGGTGGGAAGGCGGCGAAGCGGTCCCCGGGACAGGTGGCGGCGTCTGAATGGTGCGGCGGGGCGGGCGGACACGTCCGGCCGTCTGGATTTTGTCCGGCGGCGTGGAGGACGAAAGAGACTAGGGTTAGGACGAGGGGGATCCGGAATTTCAAGGAGGGGTCTTTAAATAGGCATAGGAGAAGCTAGGAGAGTCCAAATGAGGTGCGGTTTTGGGCCACGCGATTGTGATCGAATGATCTAGATGATGGAACAGGTTTAGGTGGGTTTTGGGCCAAAATGGAGGGGTGTTGGGATGCAACACACACAAGGCCTTTTCGGTCCCTCAGTTAACCGTTGGAGTATAAAACGAAGTCCAAATGGCACGAAAGTTGACAGGCGGTCTACCGGTAGTAAAACAAGGCCGATTGGCAAGTCTCGGTACAATCCGGAAATGTTTAATCCTCACACACGAAAGAAAGCTAGAAAAGACCACCGGAGGAGAACGAAGCGCTGGAATGCAAAACGGACAACGGGGAAAATGCTCGAATGCATGAGATGAACACGTATGCAAATGCAATGCACATGATGACATGATATGAGATGCATGACAACGATAACAACACATGGAGACAAAAACCCGAACCCGAGAAAATAAAATAACTTAACGCCAGAAACGGCAAGAGTTGGAGTACAAATTGGGAAAGTTACATCCGGGGTGTTACAACACTCCACCACTACGAAAGGATCTCATCCCGAGATATAGGACTGAAAGAACACCGGGTACTCAGAACGGAGGTGATCCTTGCGTTCCCAGGTAGCTTCACGGTCGAAATGGTGTGACCACTTGACTTTGAGAAATTTGATTGACTTGTTGCCAGTCTTGCGTTCAGTCTCTTCAAGAATAGCAACTGGGTGCTCACGATAGGAGAGATCTTCTTGGAGCTCAATGTCCTCGAAGTTGACGATGCGGTTAGGAGTCTTGAAGCACTTACGAAGCTGAGAGACATGGAACACATCATGAACATTTGCAAAGTTTGAAGGAAGCTCGAGTTGATAGGCGAGATCGCCTCTCTTGCTGACAATCTTGAAAGGTCCCACGTATCTAGGGGCAAGCTTCCCTTTGATACCGAAGCGACGAGTACCTTTCATAGGAGAGACACGGAGGTAAACATGATCTCCGATCTCGAAAGCCAAATCACGGTGCTTACTATCGTAGTAGCTCTTCTGACGGGATTGGGCTGCTTTGAGGTTATCACGAATGACTTTGCACATTTCCTCTGCCTCTGTGATTAAGTCATTTTCGAGAAGCTGACGTTCACCGGTTCCAGACCAGTTGAGAGGGGTACGGCACTTCCTGCCATACAGAATTTCAAATGGGGCCTTGCCCGAACTTGCTTGAAAACTGTTGTTGTAGGAGAATTCAACATAAGGAAGACAATCCTCCCACTTCATGCCGAAGGAGATCACACAAGCCCTAAGCATATCTTCAAGAATCTAGTTGACACGCTTGACTTGACCGCTAGTTTGAGGATGGAAAGTTGTGCTGAAGCGGATGTTGGTGCCCATGGCCTTCTGAATAGAATCCCAAAACTTGGAGGTAAAGATGCTGCCACGGTCTGAAGAGATCACTTGTGGGATACCGTGCAGAGAGACAATACGAGAGGTATAGAGTTTCGCCAATTGAGCTACAGTGATTGACTCTTTGATAGGTAGAAAGTGAGCCAATTTGGTGAGTTTGTCGATGACAATGAATATAGCATCATTGCCACGCTTGGACTTTGGAAACCCAGTCACGAAGTCCATGTCAATGTGGTCAAACTTCCATTCTGGAATGGCAAGAGGTTGGAGGAGACCAGCTGGTCTTTGGTGTTCTGCCTTCACTCTTCTACAGACATCACATTCATTCATGAATTGAGCAATCTCGCACTTCATTCGAGTCCACCAATAAGCCTGCTTGAGGTCCTAATACATCTTCGTACTCCCAGGGTGGATGGAGAGGAGAGAATTGTGAGCCTGGTTCATGATCACTTTATGAAGGTCACCTTTGGGCACAACAATACGATCCTCGAAGAAGAGAGTATCCTTGTCATCAAGGCGGTAGCACTTGTACTTGGGTTGACTCTTGGCAATCCCAATCTTCACCTTTTTCACCATAGCATCAAGAAGCTGGGCTTGGCGAATCTCGTCTTCCAAGGTAGGAGAGACTTTAAGGTTGGCGAGGAAACCTTGAGGAACAACTTGCAGATTAAGTTTGCAGAAAGCTTCACAGAGCTTGGGTTGATAAGGCTTAAGAATCAGACTGTTGCAGTAAGCCTTTTTGCTCAAAGCGTCAGCAATCACATTAGCCTTGCTTGGAGTATACTCGATACTCAGATTATACTCTTGAATCATTTCGACCCATCGAGTTTGCCTGAGGTTGAGATTAGGCTGAGTGAATATGTACTTGAGACTCTTGTGGTCAGTGAAGATGTCCACTTTTCTTCCCAACAGAAGATGTCTCCAAGTCAAAAGAGCATGCACAACTGCCGCCAACTCGAGATCATGAGTGGGGTAGTTCTTCTCATTGGTCTTCAATTGGCGAGAGGTATAAGCAACAACTTTCTTCTCTTGCATCAATACTGCGCCAAGACCTTGGAGAGAGGCATCGCAAAAGACCTCATACGGCTTGGATTCATCAGGCGGAGTCAGAACTGGAGCAGTGATCAATTTCTCTTTCAAAGTGTTGAAAGCAATATCACACTCCGCAGACCAAACGTACTTGACGTGCTTCTGGAGAATATTAGAGAGAGGCTTCACGATCTTAGAAAAGTTTTCAACGAATCTTCGGCAATAGCTTGCGAGACCGAGGAAGCTATGAAGTTGCTTCACGTTCTGAGGAGGTTCCCAATTCACAATTGTAGACACGTTCTCAGGATTCACGGCAATGCCCTTGGCAGAGATGATATGACCAAGATAAAGAACCTCATCGAGCCAAAATTCGCACTTGGAGAACTTGGCGTAGAACTGATGTTCCCTGAGCTTATCGAGAACCAAACGCAAGTGCTTGGCATGATTTTCCTTGTTCTTCAAGAAAACCAGGATGTCGTCAAGATAGACCAAAACGAAGTCATTGGTGTAGGCATTGAAGATGAAGTTCATCATGCGAGAGAAAGTGGGAGGAGCGTTGACGAGACCAAAAGACATGACAGTGTATTCATATGAACCATAGCTTGTCCTGAAAGCCGTCTTGGGAATATCTTGCTCACGGATTCGAATCTGATGATAACCCATACGGAGATCAAGCTTGGAGAATACTTGGGCACCTTTGAGTTGTTCGAACAGCTCGTTGATGTTGGGAAGTGGGTATTTGTTCTTGATAGTCTTCTTGTTCAATGGACGGTAATCAACACAAATTCGGCCCGTTCCATCCTTCTTCTTCACAAAAAGAACACCACAACCCCACGGAGAAGAACTAGGCCGGATGAGACCCATTCTTTCTTGAATATCGAGTTGCTTCTTCAGCTCCTTCAACTCTTCAGGTCCGAGCTTGTAAGGACGCTTGCACACAGGTTCCATGCCAGGCTCAAGATCAATTACAAATTCAACTGGCCGGTGCGAAGGCATTCCTGGAAGCTCTTCTGGAAAGATGTCTTGATATTCGCAAACGACTGGAATCTGCGAGATAGCATCCAGTTCACCCTTCTCATTGAGAGAAAACAGACGAATAGTATCATCACGAGCGACAAAGACAATTAGATCCTCAGACGAATGAGTCAATTGAATCTGCCTGGCTGCACAATCAAGCTGAGCCTTGTGCTTAGAAAGCCAATCCATTCCGAGAATAAGATCAATATCCGAGTTGCCAAGAACCACTGGATAAGATAGAAACTTGTAATCGCCCAACGTGATAGAGACATCCGGAACGCAATTGTTAGAAGTCATTTGCTTGCCCGGAGACACAATCTTCAACGGAACAGGAATCCTTTCGGTCACAAAATCATGCTTGGCCACAAATGGAGTTGAAATAAAAGAAAGCGATGCACCAGTGTCAAAAAGAACTTTTGCAGGAACATCGTTAACAGGAAGGTTACCCATAATCACATCTGGCGAGTCCTCTGCCTGAGCTGCGTTCAGCAAATTGACCTTGGCGTGCTTGGAGTTATGCTTGACCACAGCTGTACTTGCCGATCTGACAGGAGGAGGAGGAGGAAGACGCCTCTGGTTGAGACACTTGTTGGCATAGTGACCCTTCTGTTGGCACTTGTTGCACGTGACCTCTGAAAGCGGACGGTGATACGGAGCACTCGATCTTGGAGCTTGAGACGAAGTCTTGTTCTGAAAGCCAGGGTTGGGTGGGTGGGAAGAACCACTGCCACCTTTGCTCTTCTGCTGATACGGCTGACGGAATAGAGGAGGAGGAAGCCAATACTTCTGCTGCTTGGCCACTTGAGTAGAGGAAGAAGGAGTAGCATCTCTGACTCGCTTCTTGGAAGCATCACACCTCAAATGAGCAGCCTCTTGCTTCAGTGCCATGTTGTAGAACTCATCGGACCTCAAGGGATCAAAGAGAACAAGAGCTAGCTGAATTTCTTCTCTAATACCACCCCTGAACTGGTATATCATGCTCTTCTCATCAGGCACGTCCTGCTTGGCAAAGCGGGCGAGCTTCTGGAACAACTTGTTGTAGTCATAGACAGACAAAGAGCCTTGCTTCAGGTTGCGGAATTCCTCACGCTTGCTTTCAACCACGCTCTGAGGGATATGGTGAGCTCTGAAATCTCGACGAAATTCATCCCAGGTGATAACACGTCCACCTCTGGAATCCTTGTACTGCTGGAACCATTCTGCAGCTTGATCTTTGAGTTGGAAGGAGCGAACTTGACAAAGTCCTCAGGCCTGACATTACTGCACTCAAAATGCTTGCACAGATCCACAAGCCAATCGTCAGCATCGGTTGCCTCAACACAATTGCTGAAAGTCTTTAGCCCGTTAGCAAGGAACTGGTTGAGTGTACCAGAGTGATTCTGATTGTTGCCTTGGTTCCCTTGGTTGCCTTGATTGCGCTCTTGGAGAATTTGCATGATCAACTATGTGTTTGCATTGGTTGTGACCATCATAGTTTGCCATGCCTCCGGAGGATGTGGAGGTGGTGGCAGATCAGGATTCGGAGTTGTGCGCGTTGGAGGACCCATCCTGAAGAGGTTGACCACCATTAGCACATTGATAGACAATTATTGAAGCTGATTCCAACAGAATGAAAATTGCAACATATAGTCTTCACATCCGAACAAAATGAACGAATGCATTCCTCTTGAAATGGTCACATATCCATAAATTGAGAAACCACTTAG
Source organism: Triticum aestivum (assembly GCF_018294505.1). Classification (NCBI taxonomy): domain Eukaryota; kingdom Viridiplantae; phylum Streptophyta; class Magnoliopsida; order Poales; family Poaceae; genus Triticum; species Triticum aestivum. Next base: position 23,860,740 of record NC_057794.1, read on the forward strand.
AATTAAGGTAGAGAAATAAATCAACAAGGTACGGATCAAGAACGAATAATCGGTAAGAAATCCCAATCTCAAACCAATATCTGTGGAAGAAGAACTAGAGCTACGAGAATTCCCACCTATGAAACTCCCGAACCTTTCCGGTTATGCAATCAGGTGTTGGGGATACAGGGGAAGCATAATATCTCACCCAAACTAGCAAATCCTACATCCAGCTGTATCCATCCTTCAACACATAACCAAGAAAACCTTCGGAAACCATCTACCTCAACCTCCGAAAAGCATCTGTTATACAAGTTATGGCGATACTCCCGAACTCCCACCCCAGTACTGGGTGGCGTCGAGGTTATCTCACCAACGAACTGCATAAAAGAGATTTTCGATGTCGGCGTACTAAACTCAGGTATTCTAGAACTGCAACAATAAAATGATGACGACAACACCTCAGAGCTCAACTCTCCGGGACACTTCCACAAAACCCCTGACAGGAGGCATCAAGACAATGTTCTCATCATAAAACCATCGGAACGATTCCAAGATACCCGCGTGATCCTAAAAAAAATTTAGTGAAATTTGAGAAGAGAAGAGTCAAAACTCTACGTCAGGATGCCTTGCCAGAGCAATGAGGAGACTGGGAAGTAAAAAAGAATTCCTAAACTCTCTGATATATAATTCCTAAATGACTCAAAACATTTTTCTAGACACAACTCGTCTGCTAAAAACGATCAAGCAATGGGGCTCCTAAGGTCGGGGAAGGCTCTGATTACCAACCTGTAACACCCTCGATGGGACTATAGCTCCCACGTGTCGAGGCACGACTTAGAGACATAATCGCATTGAAGGCATATGTCGCAAGTCAGGCAATCATCACAAACATCCCATGTAACATAGATAATAAAAGGGATAACATAGTTGGCTTACACTCGCCACGTCAATCAAGTACATAAATAACATTACATCATCCAAATACTCATGGCCCGACAATGGCACCAAAATAAAAGATAACCCAACATGCGACATGGTCCCGATCACCCCCAACTGGGTACCACTACTGATCATCAGGAAAGGAAACATAATAACATTGAGAGTCCTCATCGAACTCCCACTTGAGCTCGAGCGCGTCACCTGGAGCAGAATCATCAGGCCCTGCATCTGGTGTAATAGTAATCTATGAGCCACAGGGACTCAGCAATCTCGCACCCTCGCGATCAAGACTATTTAAGCTTATAGGTAAGGCAAGGTAAAAGTAAGTGGGGCTGCAGCAAGCGACTAGCATATATGGTGGCTAACCTGTTCGCAAAAGAGAGCGAGAAGAGGAGGCAAAGCGCGAGCGAGAAACTAGAGGACAACATGCGCAAACATTACTCCAACACCGTGTCCACTTCCCAGACTCCGCTGAGAAGAGGCCATCACGGCAACTCACACGGTTGATTCATTTTAAATAAGTTAAGGTTCAAGTTATCTACAACCGGACATTAACAAATTCCCATCTACCCATAACCGCGGGCACGGCTTTCAAAAGTTCAAATCCCTGCAGGGGAGTCCCAACTTAGCCTATAACAAGCTCTCACGGTCAACGAAGGAATAGACCTCCTCCCGAGACATTCCGATCATACTCGGTATCTCGGTTCTTTAAGACACTTCGACAGGTTAAAACTAAACCAGCAACACCGCCCGAATGTGCCGACAAATCCCGATAGGAGCTGCACATATCTCTTTCTCAGGGCACACTCAGATGAACACTACGTACAACTAAAACCAACCCTCGAGTTGCCCCGAGGTGGCGCTGCAAGTGGATCTATTTGGACCAACACTCAGAGGAGCACTGGCCTGGGGGGGCTAAAATAAGATGACCCTCGGGCTCCGGAAACCCAAGGGAAAAGAGGCTAGGTAGCAAATGGTAAAACCAAGGTTGGGCATTGCTAGAAAAGCTTTAATCAAGGCGAACTATCAAGGGGTTCCCATTATAACCCAACCGCGTAAGGAACACAAAATCCAGGAACATAACACCGATATGACGGAAACTAGGGCGGCAAGAGTGGAACAAAAAACTAGGCGAGAGGCCGAGCCTTCCACCCTTTACCAAGTATATAGATGCATTAAGATAACAAGTTAATATAATGATATCCCAACAAGTAAATAAATGTTCCAACAAGGAACGGCCTCCAATCTTCACCTGCAACTAGCAACGCTATAAGTGGGGCTGAGCAAAGCGGTAACATAGCCAATCAACAGTTTTGCTAGGACATGGTGGGTTAGAGGTTTGACATGGAAATTTGGGAGGCTTGAAAGCAAGTGGTAGGCATCGTATCATTGGCATAGCAAAAGAGCGAGCAATCTAGCATAGCAAAGATAGAAGTGATTTCGAGGGTATGATCATCTTGCCTGCAAAGTTGTCAGAGTTGACTGGATCCTTGAAAGCAAACTCAACGGGATCCTCGTTAGCGAACTCGTCTCCCGGCTCTACCCAAACAAGACAAACAAACAAACGGAACACAATCAACCACGTGCAAGGATCAAACAAGAGGATGCAAACATGGTATGCTATGCGGGATGCAATGCGGGAGGCATATGCAAGATGTGACAGGAAATGCAAGATCCTGGCCTCAACTTGGAAAACCAAGTATGCCACTAGAAAGATGAGATTAAATCACTTGAAACAATATAAAGAACGCCGGAATCGGATTTACGGTTTAGAAATGGCAAGCGATTCAAATATGACACTGGTCTGCGATTTACAGCAAGTAGCCATCTAAATGCAATGAGATGAACATGCTATAGCACCCAAACATGACAACAAAATATATGGCAGGGATGCACTCAAGATGCTTAACAAAAGTCTAGCACTGAGCTACAGCCAAATGATCCATTAACAGGTTCAAACAAGCATGGCAAAAATGCATATGGCAAATAGATCTCAGACTTAGTGAAATTAACACTTGTCTGGAATTTCAGATCAGGTAGCCCTCTTCGGAGCAACAAAACTACATGCTACAGGACCTGAACATGGCAAAGTAAAGCATGGCATGGAGCTACACAAAGAGCTTAACAAAAGTCCCTTAGTGACCTTGAGCCAAAAGGGATCACAAAATACAATTGCAAGCATGTGAACATGGCAAAAACATAATCAGTTCTCAGACTTGGTGAAAACTGGAGCATGCTGAAAACAGATATCAAGTAGGCATGTTTACGAGCTCGATGCACTCACTACGGTGCAAGTCATGAAAAGCTAAGCATACATCTATCAAGAACACACAAAATGCAAGCTAGACATGGCAAGAACAATAACATAGCATGCACGGGTCAACTACAACATCATCGGCAAAATTGCAAACAAGTTGACAATCTGCCCAGATTCACAAAGTAGCAAAAGTAGAGCTCGATTGACTCAAGCTAGGTTTCTCCATAATTTCAAACAAGGACATGGATGGATAGAGCACTACAAGATTAACAAAACATCCTTACTGATCATCCTCAAAAGAGGCACGGATCACTCGGAAACAACAAGAACATATGGCCATATGAGATAAACAGATCAAGGACTTAGTGAAATTACTATGTCTCTGAAAACAGAATTACCAAGTGCACCACTTTGCAAGCTTGTACTAGGCACCACACACATCACAAAAATACATGGGTTACACCTCTGGAGAGATGGCAAAACCCTTAACAAAACATATGTAGAGCAACAGGGCATATCATGCACACAATAATCATGGCAAAAATGACAAATGTGCAAATGGAGTAGTAGATCTGGCAATTAACTCAAGTAGTCCTCTTCTAACAGCATTTCGGGCATCAAGATGACCTCAAATGAAAATGATGCAATGGAATGAAATGATGTACTCTCTGAGGCGAACATTTTGATATGCTATATGCCCAAAACAGAGTTACGGATGCGAAGAAATAGCACGATGAAGTTTGCAAAAAAATAATGAGAGGGGGAAAATCAACCCTAGGGTTCGTCCCGGATCTGGATCGGCACGCGAACCGAGGAGCTCCGGCGAGGGTTGACTTGCTCTGGCGAGGTCGCAAAATCGGCAGGGAGGATAGGGAGAGTCGGATCTGGCCGGATCCGGGCCGAATCTGGCGGCGGACGGCGACCCGCGGTGGCCGCTGGTGACAACGTGCACGCAGCAGGGCGGCGCCGGTGCCTAGGCGGCGGCGCGCCGGCGTTGAGGCAGCGGGGCGGAGCAGGCGGCGGCGCGGTGAGTCAACGCCCCTCGGGCACGGTGGCGCGGTGGCGCTGTAGCGCGGGGGCCGGGAGGGCCGGCGCTGGGCCTGGCGGGCCCGCGTCGATGAGGAGGCGGCGAAGCGGTCCCCGGGACAAGTGGTGGCGTCTGACTGGTGTGGCAGGGCGGGCGGACACGTCCGGCCATCCGGATTTCGTCCGGCGGCGCGGAGGACGAAAGAGACTAGGGTTAGGACGAGGGGGATCCGGAATTTCGAGGAGGGGTCTTTAAATAGGCATAGGAGGAGCTAGGAGAGTCCAAATTAGGTGCGGTTTTTGGCCACGCGATCGTGATCGAACGATCTAGATGATGGAGCAGGTTTAGGTGGGTTTTGGGCCAAAATGGAGGGGTGTTGGGCTGCAACACACACGAGGCCTTTTCGGTCCCTCGGTTAACCGTTGGAGTATCAAACGAAGTCCAAATGGCACGAAACTTGACAGGCGGTCTACCGGTAGTAAAACAAGGCCGCTTGGCAAGTCTCGGTCCAATCCGGAAATGTTTAATCCCCACACACGAAAGAAAGCTAGAAAAGACCACCGGAGGAGAACGAAGCGCCGGAATGCAAAACGGACAACGGGGAAAATGCTCGAATGCATGAGATGAACACGTATGCAAATGCAATGCACATGATCACATGATATGAGATGCATGACAACGATAACAACACACGGAGACAAAAACCCGAACCCGAGAAAATAAAATAACTTAACGCTGGAAACGGCAAGAGTTGGAGTACAAATTGGGAAAGTTACATCCGGGGTGTTACACATGTCTAACTTAGTAGTGCTACAACACCTAGATGTGGTAGATGATTATGTGGCACATCACAAAGAAACCATCGCAAAGAAGTACCGTGATAAGGGGATGCTCAAGACGGATGACGAAGTTACTGTAGAGCACAATGCCACTTTCTCGCGCTAGTTTAAACAGCAAGTTCTTGAAAATCCCCCGGAAGAGGGCAGTTCGGACGGATTGCTCGTACACGCCTTAGCACATGGCCCCGCGCCCAAGCTGGCGACCTATCAGTCCTACGATACCAATGGGTACACGTTCTACACGGAGGCCAAAGACATGGACAGTGATTACCCGAACTCTGGCGTGACAATTCAATGCGTGACTGACGCCAATGGCACAACTGAGAGATTCTACGGAAGGGTCGAAGAGATCTGGGAGCTTGACTATGCTGGAATGCATGATGCGACGATATTCCGTGTCAGATGGGCCAAGGACATCGTAAGGGAAAACAAGTATTTCACCACCATGTATATACCCGACGCGAAGAGCACTCCCGTGAACTTTAACGTCATCGCCAAAAATGAGCCATGGGTAGACACTAAACACGTGACACAATGCTTCTTCATAACCGAACCGGCCAATACCAGCCGTGTTGTCGTGAGGAGATCCAAAAGGAGCATCGTAGAAATGGATGGAGTAGCCAACTGTAACGCCCCGTGACCGATGTGCCAGGTGTCGTCCAGTTATTCGCTATTGTTGCCTTGTCATTGCTTGCGTGTCATGCATTGCATATCATGTCATCATGTGCATTTCATTTGCATACATGTTCGTCTCATGCATCCGAGCATTTTTCTCGTTGTCCGTTTTGCATTCCGGCGCTCCGTTCTCCTCCGGTGGTCATTTCTACCTTTCTTTCATGTGTGGGGATTAAACATTTCCGGATTGGACCGAGACTTACCAAGCGGCCTTGGGTTACTACCGGTAGACCGTCTGTCAAGTTTCGTGCCATTTGGACTTCGTTTGATGCTCCAACGGTTAACCAAGGAACTGAAAAGGCCTCGTGTGTGTTGCAGCCCAACACCCCTCCATTTTGGTGCAAAACCCGAAACCTCCTCCATCCTCTTGGTCGTTCGATCACGATCGCGTGGCCAAAAATCGCACCTCATTTGGACTCTCCTAGCTCCCTCTACCTATAAATATGTCCCTCCCCCCGAAATTCGCGGTCTAACCCTAGTCTTCTTCCTCCACCGCGCATCCGGACGCGTCCACGCCGCGCCGATCATGTCCACAGCCGCCGCCACGTCGCTCCGACCAATGAGGGGCCGCCACGTCATCGCCGCCGCCTTCCGCATCCAACCAGCGCGCGCCACCTGTCCTCCCCACGCCCCACTTCATCGGGGCCCGGAGGAGCCCAGATCCGGCCCTCCCCGGGCCCGAGTCGGGCCGCCGTTTCCCGCGCGCGCCGCCACCCACGTCTGTCGTCTTCGCCATTTCCGGTCGCCGGAATCGCCCCGCCGGAGCGCTCCGCCTCGCCGGCGCGGTTCCACATGCCCGCCGCCCGCCGCCGCCAGGTCTTCGCGCCGCCGCCCACATTCGGTGCCGCCTCTTCGCCCGTCGCCTAGCGCCGCCTCCCGGAGCGCGCCGCCGCTGTCGACCCTCGCCGGAGGCCCGCCGCCCGCGCCCTCCTTCATCGCCTCCCCTCGCCGGCGGGAACCGGCGTCGCCGCCCCTGCCTCCCCGATCCGATCGGGATCGAGGGAGCCGACGAGCGCCCCCGTTGACCCTTCATGGGCCCCGTCTTCGGCCCAGCACCCCGGCCCGTTATATTTTTTCACGAGGGTATATTTTTTTCATCCAAGTCCTTTTTCCATCTTCTCATATGCCCATGTTCATCGCATCATAACTCATTATCCGTAGATCCGTTTTGGGCGTGTAGCATATCAAAATGTTCGCCTCAGAGAGCACATCATTTCATCTCATTGCATCATTTTCATTTGAGTTCATCTTGATGCCTGAAATACTGTTAGAAGTATGATATTTGAGATAATTGTCAGATCTGCTGCTCCAATTAGATATTTGTCATTTTTGCCATGATTATTGTGTGCATGATATGCCCCTGAGCTATTCATGAGTTTTGTTATATGCTTTGCCATCTATCCAGAGGTGCAACCCATGTATTTTTGTGATGTGTGTGGTGACTAGCACAAGCTTGCAAAGTGCTGCATTCTTTAATGCTGATTTCAGGGACTTAGCAATTCCACTAAGTCCTTGATCTGTTTATTTCATTATGCCATATGTTCATGTTGTTTCCTAGTGATCCGTGCCTCTTTTGAGGATGATCAGTAAGGATGTTTTGTTAATCTTGTAGTGCTCTATCCATACATGTCTTTGTTTGCATTTATGGAGCACCCTAGCTTGAGTCAATCGAGCTCTACTTTTGTCATTTCGTGAATCTGGGCAGATTGTCTACTTGTTAGCGATTTTGTCGAGGATGTTGTAGTTGATCCGTGCATGCTATGTTATTGTTCTTGCCATGTCTAGCTTGTATTTTGTGTATTCTTGATGGGTTTATGCTTAGATTGTCATGACTTGCTCTGTAGTGAGTGCATCGAGCTCGTAAACATGCCTACTTGATATCTGTTTCAGCATGCTCCAGTTTTCACTAAGTCTGAGAACTGATTATGTTTTTGACATGTTCACATGCTTGCAAATGTATTTTCTGATCCCTTTTGGCTCAAGGTCACTAAGGGACTTTTGTTAAGCTCTTTGAGTATCTCCATGCCATGCTTTACTTTGCCATGTTCAGGTCCTGTAGCATGTAGTTTGGTTGCTCCAAAGTGTGCTATCTGATCTGAAATTCCAGGCTTGTGTTAATCTCACTAAGTCTGAAACCTGTTTACCAATTGCACTTTTGCCATGCTTGTTTGAACCTGTTAATGGATGAATTAGCCGTAGCTCAGTGTTCATCTTTTGTTAAGCTTCATGAGTGGATCCCTGCCATGTATTTTGTTGTCTTGTTTGGGTGCTGTAGCATGTTCATCTTGTTGCATTTAGATGGCTACTTGCTGTATATCGCAGACCGGTGCCATATTTGAATTGATTGCCATTTCCAAACTGTAACTCCGACTCCAGTGATCTTTATATCATTTTCAAGCGATTTCATCTCATCTTTCCAGTGGCACACTTGGATTTCCAAGTTGAGGCCAGGTTCAATCATTCCTTGTCAAATCATGCATATGCATCGCATACCGCATCCCGCATATCATATCTGTAGGGGAACGTAGCAGAAATTCAAAATTTTCCTACATGTCACCAAGATCTATCTATGGAGAAACTAGCAACGAGGGAAGGAGAGTGCATCTACATACCCTTGTAGATTGCTAAGCGGAAGCGTTCAAGAGAACGGGGTTGAAGGAGTCGTACTCGTCGTGATCCAAATCACCGGAGATCCTAGTGCCGAACGGACGGCACCTCCGCGTTCATCACACGTACAGCCCGGCGACGTCTCCCACGCCTTGATCCAGCAAGGAGAGTGGGAGAGGTTGAGGAAGACTCCATCCAGCAGCAGCACAACGGCGTGGTGGTGGTGGAGGAGCGTGGCAATCCAGCAAGGGCTTCGCCAAGTACCACGGGAGAGGAGGAGGAGGAGAGGCAGGGCTGCACCAATAGAGGGAGAGAACTCTTTTCTATAGCAGCCCCAAACCTCAAGTGTATATAGGGGAGGGAGAGGGCTGCGCCCCCATCTAGGGTTCCCCCCCCCAAGGGGTGCGGCCAGCCCTAGATGGGGCTTGGGGAGGCGGCCAAGAGGGGAGAGAGGGGAGGCGCCCACCAAGTGGGCCTTAAGGCCCATCTGGACTAGGGTTTGCCCCCTCCCACTCTCCCTTGCGCCTTGGGCCCCTTGTGGGGGGCGCACCAGCCCACCTAGGGGCTGGTCCCCTCCCACACTTGGCCCACGCAGCCTTCTGGGGCAGGTGGCCCCACTTGGTGGACCCCCGGGACCCTCCCGGTGGTCCCGGTACATTACCGATATCGCCCGAAACTTTTCCGGTGACCAAAACAGGACTTCCCATATATAAATCTTTACCTCGGACCATTCCGGAACTCCTCGTGACGTCCGGGATCTCATCCGGGACTCTGAACAACATTCGGTAACCACATACAAGCTTCCTTTATAACCCTAGCGTCATCGAACCTTAAGTGTGTAGACCCTACGGGTTCGGGAGACAAGCAGACATGACCGAGACGTTCTCCAGTCAATAACCAACAGCGGGATCTGGATACCCATGTTGGCTCCCACATGTTCCACGATGATCTCATCGGATGAACCACGATGTCAAGGACTCAATCGATCCCGTATACAATTCCCTTTGTCTAGCGGTATTATACTTGCCCGAGATTCGATCGTCGGTATACCGATACCTTGTTCAATCTCGTTACCGGCAAGTCTCTTTACTCGTTCCGTAACACATCATCCCGTGATCAACTCCTTGATCACATTGTGCACATTATGATGATGTCCTACCGAGTGGGCCCAGAGATACCTCTCCGTTTACACGGAGTGACAAATCCCAGTCTCGATTCATGCCAACCCAACAGACACTTTCAGAGATACCTGTAATGCACCTTTATAGCCACCCAGTTACGTTGTGACGTTTGGTACACCCAAAGCATTCCTACGGTATCCGGGAGTTGCACAATCTCATGGTCTAAGGAAAAGATACTTGACATTAGAAAAGCTTTAGCATACGAACTACACCATCTTTGCTAGGCTTAGGATTGGGTCTTGTCCACCACATCATTCTCCTAATGATGTGATCCCGTTATCAATGACATCCAATGTCGTCAGGAAACCGTAACCATCTATTGATCAACGAGCTAGTCAACTAGAGGCTTACTAGGGACATGGTGTTGTCTATGTACCCACACATGTATCTGAGTTTCCCATCAATACAATTATAGCATGGATAATAAACAATTATCATGAACAAGGAAATATAATAATAAAAAATTTATTATTGCCTCTAGGGCATATTTCCAACAATATCATGTTCAGGTGTTGGTTGTTTACTATGTTGTGTGCTTCTTTCCGGTGTTCGCTTCTTCCGGTTGGTTCCGGTAACGTCGCGTTGTGAGGGCCCGTTTGTCTACATCCTTTGTCTTCTTCATGGACTCGTTCTTCTTCCTTGCGGTATTTCAGACAAGATGATCACACCGTCGAAATCACTTCTATCTTTGCTTGCTAGTTGCTCGCTCTTTTGCAATGCCTATGCTATGATACCTACCACTTGCTTATCATGCCTCCCATATTGTTGAACCAAGCCTCTAACCCACCTTGTCCTAGCAAACCGTTGTTTGGCTATGTTACCGCTTTGCTCAGCCCCTCTTATAGCGTTGTTAGTTGCAGGTGAAGATTGAAGTTCGTTCCTTGTTGGAACATGGAGATGTTGTTCCTTGTTGGAACATGTTTACTTGTTGGGATATCACAATATATCTTATTTAATTAATGCATCTATATACTTGGTAAAGGATGGAAGGCTCGGCCTTTTGCCTAGTGTTTTGTTCCACTCTTGCTGCCCTAGTTTCCATCATATCGGTGTTATGTTCCTGGATTTTGCGTTCCTCACGCGGTTGGGCTATAATGGGAACCCCTTGACAGTTCGCCTTGAATAAAACTGTTCCAGCAATGCCCAACATTGGTTTTACCATTCGCCACCTAGCCTCTTTTTCCCTTGGGTTCCGCGGACTCAAGGGTCATCTTTATTTAAACCCCCGGGCCAGTGCTCCTCTGAGTGTTGGTCCAACCTGTCAGCCGCCGGTGGCCTCCAGGGGCAACTCTGGGCTGGCCTACCGGAAGTTCAGACAATCTGAGTGTGCCCTGAGAACGAGATATGTGCCGCTCCTATTGGGATTTGTCGGCACATTCGGGCGGTGTTGCTGGATATGTTTTAAGTTGTCAAAGTTGTCTTATAGAACCGGGATACCGAGTCTGATCGGAATGTCTCGGGAGAAGGTATATCCTTCGTTGACCGTGAGAGCTTGTGATGGGCTAAGTTGGGACACCCCTACAGGGATTTGAACTTTCGAAAGTCGCACCCGCGGTTATGGGCAGATGGGAATTTGTTAATGTCCGATTGTAGAAAACCTGAAGTTGATCTTAATTAAAATACATCAACCGCGTGTGTAACCGTGATGGTCTCTTTCCGGCTGAGTCCGGGAAGTGAACACGGTGTTGGAGTTATGTTTGACGTAGGTTGTCCTAGGATCACTTCTTGGTCATAGTTTCTCGATCGTGCTTTGCCTCCTCTTCTCGCTCTCTTTTGCGAACAGGTTAGCCTCCTGATATGCTAGTCGCTTGCTGCAGCTCCACCTCATACCTTTTACCTTACCCATAAGCTTAAATAGTCTTGATCGCGAGGGTGCGAGATTGCTGAGTCCCCGTGACTCACACATACTTCCAAAACCAGCTTGCAGGTGCCGTTGAACCGTGCAGATGACGCAACCAAGCTCAAGGAGGAGCTCGATGAAGATCTTGTCCTTTGTGTTGTTTTGTTCTAGTTGATCAGTAGTGGAGCCTAGTTGGGGTCGATCGGGGACCTTGTCGCTTTTGGGGTTGTTCTTTTATTTTGTTTCTGTAGTCGGACCTTGATTGTATTTGGATGATGTAATGCTTTATTCATGTATTTGTGTGAAGTGGCGATTGTAAGCCAACTATGTATCTTTTCCCCTATTGTATTACATGGGTTGTTTGCGAAGATTACCTCACTGGCGACATTGCTTTCAATGCGGTTATGCCTCTAAGTCGTGCTTCGACACGTGGGAGATATAGCCACATCAAGGGCGTTAAAAGTTGGTAATCGGAGCCTTCCCCGACCTTAGGAGCTCCCATTGCTTGATCGTTTTTAGCAGCCGAGTTGTGTCTTGAAAAATGTTTTGAGTCATTTAGGAATTATATATCGGAGAGTTTAGGAATTCTTTTTACTTCACAGTCTCCTCATCGCTCTGGTAAGGCATCCTGACGTAGAGTTTTGACTCTTCTCTTCTCAAATTTCACTAAAAAAAGTTTAGGATCACGCGGGTATCTTGGAATCGTTTCGATGGTTTTGTGACGAGAACATTGTTCTTGGTGCCTCCTGTCTTTAGGGGTTGTGGCAGTGTCCCGGGGAGTTGAGCTCCGAGGTGTTGTCGTCACAATTTTATCGTTGCAGTTCTGGAATACCTGAGTTTAGTACGCCGACATCGAAAATCTCTTTTATGCAGTTCGTTGGTGAGATAACCTCGACGCCACCCAGTACTGGGGCGGGAGTTTGGGAGTATTGGCATAACTTGTATAACGGATGCTTTTCGAAGGTTGAGGTAGACGATTCCCGAAGGTTTCTTGGTTATGTGTTGAAGGATGGATACAACTAGATGTAGGATTTGCTAGTTTTGGGTGAGATATTATGCTTCCCCTGTATCCCCAACACCTGATTGCATAACCGGAGAATTTCGGGAGTTTCATAGGTGGGAATTCAAGTAGCTCTTAGGAAAGCTTTCCGACAGATACATGATATGAAATTGGGGTTCGACGTCTAGTGGTCCGCCTATTCACGGTTGGTTTTACAGTGGTCTCGTTGTGTCTTAAAGAGTCCTTGGCTATGCCGACTTGGGGACGCTTCGTATGTCATGTGCACTGCCTTGTACATGATGGTGCTGTACGATCCAGCCCGTGTAGGCCCCACCACGAAAACTTTGGACGAAATCTCTATCATATGTTTGTTTCAGCTTATTCTGCAAGCCAATCCTTTGTTTTGTTTTGAATTGTGGTATTCGAGTTGCTTCGAAGTCAAATGTTGATTCCATACCTTTTCCTAAGCGGTATTCTCATACTCCTATGCGAATACTTATCTTTTTTGATAATCGAGTTGTCATTTCAATTTCTTTTCAACCGGTGAGCTTCCCTCAAGTGGATCCGATCATTTCAACATCCGCAAGCTCAACTCAAGTCTTCTCAACGGCGTTCGTTTCATCCATCTCCAAGTTGCCTTTGTTTTTCCCACCCTCCATTCCTTTTTGTTTCTTCGAGGACCCAGATTTCTTCATCGGGTATCCATCCAATTCATGTGAAGTCTCTCCATTCTTTTTCGTCAATATTCTTACCCGGTGGTTCTCAAGAAGATGTTCTACTAGTTCGTCATTCTTCATTCTCTTCTTCTCCGGTGGAACTAATTCAAGCTTTGTTGATCATATCTTTCTCCTCGTTTCAAATACCCTCTCATGCCGGTGCCCCTCATATTCATTTGTTCCTGAGTGCTCTAGATATCTCGAAGATTCATGTTTTCCACTCTGCATTCGTTCAAGATTTTCGAGGTTGTTATCCCATTCAAGCCATTTAATTCAACTGGTGCATTCTCTCTTTCAAATCATTCAACGGTGTTTTATTTTGAGTGGGCCCTAACCCACAGGTCTTTTCCCAGGATCTTACCTGACTCTTCTTATTTCCGGGCGATATCCTCAAATTTCTTTTCAAAGTTTGACGTAAGAGTGAATTATTATCAGTCAAAGGCTTTTCTCCAAGATCTGTCAAATTCTTTTCATCGTTGGCTCAACCTCTTCGTTTTGATTCTTCCGGAGTGTCTAAATAATTCTTGGTGGTGTTTCTCGTCGTCATTCTCAACATTTGAAGACCGAAGAAGAATTTTTCCTCCATATCTTATCTATTCTCTAAAAGATTCATGGTTCTAGAGTGATGTCATCCTCTCATAATTATTTTCGTTCGTGATAATTATTTTCACTCATCTGGAGTAATTCAGAGTATTTTCAGTTTGATTCTCCGGAGGCCATCATTTCGGGATTATTCATTCTCAGCTTTCAGCTACCATTCTCCAATTTTACCAGTGTTTCGCTCAAGTGATTTTTAATCGGCTCATGATCTCTTCGTTCATTTGCTAATTCTTCCCGGTGTTTCGTTATCTTTTCTTCAATCGTTTTAAATTCTTACGGTGGTTCGTTCAAGAGTTTTTCTTCCTTCGTGTATCATATCTATGCATTCGTGCTTTTCAAATTCTACCGGTGGATCGTTGAAGACCTTCCCAAGTTTATGTTATATCTCTCTTAATCTTTTCCACGAGAATAAGTAATATGTCAAATCCGTTGATTGTCATCAATTTAATTGATGAAGGATAAGCATAATGTAACTCTTATTCTTGTTTCATCGAGTAAATTCAATTCCTTATTCCGGAGCCTCATCAAAACTCTTGGTTTCACTTGTTTAATCTTTCTTTCCGGAGCTCAAAGTTATTTAATTATATCATTCCAAAGATCTATCTAATCATTGCAAGGATTCACCTTGTGCTTTCAACTTCTCTTTCTTTCCGTTTGATCATTCTTTTGCTTACCGGAGTTCTTCATGAAGGTTCTACATGATGATTCATCACGGATTTATATCCCTTCTCCAAGTGTTCATTGAGATTTTGCTAAGAACTTAAGATTCTTTATCTTGCTATCTGGAGTGCATTTCTTTCTACCGTATCATTGGAGGTGGTTTTACATCATTCTTGATAATTTGAGTTCATGATTCACATGTTATTAAGAATGAGGTATTTTAAATCCATCAATCTCTTCTTTGGAGTTATCTTGGGTTATGTTTCACCAAAGCCTTCCCTAAGGATTGTTGCTATCTATGGTGTTTACAAAGGACCCAAGTTCTTCATTTATCCTCCCGGTGAAATAAGTTTCTCGTCTCCTTGTTCTTATCAATCAAATTCTGCTTCCCGTGAGTGGCAGGTTGACACCTCATAATTTGAGATGTATTCCATAAGACTATATCAAGATTATTCTTTTCGTTGTTGGTTTTCCCAACAACTTCGTTCGAACCTTTCCCAAGGATGCCTGTTCAAGCTCTTTTGTGGTAGAAATTGGCATTTTCTTCTCCATTCTCCTATTTCAATTATCTATCCTCTATTCTTTTGTTCTGGAGGCATTATGATGTTGCTCTTTTCAACCCATCATCTCTTTTTGTCAACATCATGTTCTTTTCATGCCTATCCATTTAACCGGAGTGGTTTCAATATATATCTTGCCCTTCAACCTCCAGGTTTTTTCGCAGTGTTCTTTGTCCCTCTTTTCTAACGGAGTTCTTTCAACTTTGTTCTCCTCCGTTGTATTATTCTTTCAAATTGCTTAACCTCGCAAGGTTCTTTGGTTGCACTCGTTTGT
Source organism: Triticum aestivum (assembly GCF_018294505.1). Classification (NCBI taxonomy): domain Eukaryota; kingdom Viridiplantae; phylum Streptophyta; class Magnoliopsida; order Poales; family Poaceae; genus Triticum; species Triticum aestivum. The sequence continues at coordinate 23,875,897 of NC_057794.1, forward strand.
CGTAAGAAGCAACTTAGTTTACCTCTTCTCTTTCTTTTCCGTTTTATCTCCAGTGCCATTCTAGATCTCGGGACGAGATCCTCTCGTAGTGGTGGAGTGTTGTAACGCCCCGTGACCGATGTGCCAGGTGTCGTCCAGTTATTTGCTGTTGTTGCCTTGTCATTGCTTGCATATCATGCATTGCATATCATGTCATCATGTGCATTTCATTTGCATACATATTTGTCTCATGCATCCGAGCATTTTTCCCGTTGTCCGTTTTGCATTCCGGCGCTCCGTTTTGCTCGGGTGGTCATTTCTACCTTTCTTTCATGTGTGGGGATTAAATATTTCCGGATTGGACCGAGACTTGCCAAGCAGCCTTGGGTTACTACCGGTAGACCGCCTGTCAAGTTTCGTGCCATTTGGACTTCGTTTGATGCTCCAACGGTTAACCGAGGGACCGAAAAGGCCACGTGTGTGTTGCAGCCCAACACCCCTCCATTTTGGCCGAAAACCCTCCAAAACCTCCTCCATCTTCTTGGTCGTTCGATCACGATCGCGTGGCCGAAAACCGCACCTCATTTGGACTCTCCTAGCTCCCTCTACCTATAAATATGTCCCTCCCCCCGAAATTCACGGTCTAACCCTAGTCTTCCTCCTCCACCGCGCATCCAGACGCGTCCGCACCGCCCCGGACATGTCCACAGCCACCGCCATGTCGCTCCGACCAATGAGGGGCCGCCACGTCATCGCCGCCTTCCGCATCCAACCAGCACGCGCCACTTGTCCTCCCCACGTCCCACTTCGTCGGGGCCCGGAGGAGCCCAGATCCGGCCCTCCCCGGGCCCGAGTCGGGCCGCCGTTTCCCGCGCGCGCCGCCGCCCACGTCCGTCGTCTTCGCCATTTCCGGTCGCCGGAATCGCCCCGCCGGAGTGCTCCGCCTCGCCGGTGCGGTTCCCCATGCCCGCCGCCGGCCGCCGCCAGGTCTTCGCGCCGCCGCCCGCATTCGGCGCCGCCTCTTCGCCTGTCGCCTCGCGCCGCCTCCCGGAGCGCGCTGCCGCCATCGACCCTCGCCGGAGGCCCGCCGCCCGCGCCCTCCTTCGTCGCCTCGCCTCGCCGGCGGGAACCGGCGTCGCCGCCCCTGCCTCCCCGATCCGATCGGGATCAAGGGAGCCGACGAGCGCCCCCGTTGACCCTTCGTGGGCCTCGTCTTCGGCCCAGCACGCCGGCCTAGTTAGGTCCAGTGTCAAGCCGGCCCAGCTCCACTCCCCCCGGCCCGTTATATTTTTTCACGAGGGTATATTTTTTTCGTCCAAGTGCTTTTTCCATCTTCTCATATGCCCATGTTCATCGCATCATAACTCATCATCCGTAGATCTGTTTTGGGCGTGTAGCATATCAGAATGTTCGTCTCAGAGAGCACATCATTTCATCTCATTGCATCATTTTCATTTGAGTTCATCTTGATGCCCGAAATGTTGTTAGAAGTATGCTATTTGAGATAATTGTCAGATCTGCTGCTCCAATTAGATATTTGTCATTTGTGCCATGATTATTGTGTGCATGATATGCCCCTGAGCTCTTCATGAGTTTTGTTATATGCTTTGCCATCTATCCAGAGGTGCAACCCATGTATTTTTGTGATGTGTGTGGTGACTAGCACAAGCTTGCAAAGTGGTGCATTCGTTAATGCTGATTTCAGGGACTTAGCAATTCCACTAAGTCCTTGATCTGTTTATTTCATTATGCCATATGTTCATGTTGTTTCCTAGTGATCCGTGCCTCTTTTGAGGATGATCAGTAAGGATGTTTTGTTAATCTTGTAGTTCTCTATCCATCCATGTCTTTGTTTGCATTTATGGAGCACCCTAGCTTGAGTCAATCGAGCTCTACTTTTGTCATTTCGTGAATCTGGGCATTTTGTCTACTTGTTAGCGATTTTGCCGAGGATGTTGTAGTTGATCCGTGCATGCTATGTTATTGTTCTTGCCATGTCTAGCTTGTATTTTGTGTATTCTTGATGGGTGTATGCTTAGATTGTCATGATTTGCTCTGTAGTGAGTGCATCGAGCTCGTAAACATGCCTACTTGATATCTGTTTCAGCATGCTCCAGTTTTCACTAAGTCTGAGAACTGATTATGTTTTTGCCATGTTCACATGCTTGCAAATGTATTTTCTGATCCCTTTTGGCTCAAGGTCACTAAGGGACTTTTGTTAAGCTCTTTGAGTATCTCCATGCCATGCTTTACTTTGCCATGTTCAGGTCCTGTAGCATGTAGTTTTGTTGCTCCAAAGTGTGCTATCTGATCTGAAATTCCAGGCTTGTGTTAATCTCACTAAGTCTGAAACCTGTTTACCAATTGCACTTTTGCCATGCTTGTTTGAACCTGTTAATGGATGAATTAGCCGTAGCTCAGTGTTCATCTTTTGTTAAGCTTCATGAGTGGATCCCTGCCATGTATTTTGTTGTCTTGTTTGGGTGTTGTAGCATGTTCATCCTGTTGCATTTAGATGGCTACTTGCTGTATATCGCAGACCGGTGCCATATTTGAATTGATTGCCATTTCCAAACCGTAACTCCGACTCCGGTGATCTTTATATCGTTTTCAAGCGATTTCATCTCATCTTTCCAGTGGCACACTTGGATTTCCATGTTGAGGCCAGGTTCAATCATTCCTTGTCAAATCATGCATATGCATCGCATACCGCATCCCGCATATCATATCATGTTCAGGTGTTGGTTGTTTACTATGTTGTGTGCTTCTTTCCGGTGTTTGCTTCTTTGGGTTGGTTTCCGGAAACGTCGCATTGTGAGGGCCCGTTTTTCTACGTTCTTTGTCTTCTTCATGGACTCGTTCTTCTTCCTTGCGGCATTTCAGGCAAGATGATCACACCCTCGAAATCACTTCTATCTTTGCTTGCTAGTTGCTCGCTCTTTTGCTATGCCTCTGCTATGATACCTACCACTTGCTTATCATGCCTCCCATATTGTTGAACCAAGCCTCTAACCCACCTTGTCCTAGCAAACCGTTGTTTGGCTATGTTACCGCTTTGCTCAGCCCCTCTTATAGCGTTGTTAGTTGCAGGTGAAGATTGAAGTTCGTTCCTTGTTGGAACATGGAGATGTTGTTCCTTGTTGGAACATGTTTACTTGTTGGGATATCACAATATATCTTATTTAATTAATGCATCTATATACTTGGTAAAGGATGGAAGGCTCGGCCTTTTGCCTAGTGTTTTGTTCCACTCTTGCCGCCCTAGTTTCCGTCATATCGGTGTTATGTTCCCGGATTTTGCGTTCCTCATGCGGTTGGGCTATAATGGGAACCCCTTGACAGTTCGCCTTGAATAAAACTCTTCCAGCAATGCCCAACATTGGTTTTACCATTCGCCACCTAGCCTCTTTTTCCCTTGGGTTCCGGGGACTCAAGGGTCATCTTTATTTAAACCCCCGGGCCAGTGCTCCTCTGAGTGTTGGTCCAACCTATCAGCCACCGGTGGCCACCAGGGGCAACTCTGGGCTGGCCTACCGGAAGTTCAGACAATCTGAGTGTGCCCTGAGTACGAGATATGTGCAGCTCCTATCGGGATTTGTCGGCACATTCGAGCGGTGTTGCTAGATTTGTTTTAACTTGTCGAAGTTGTCTTATAGAACCGGGATACCGAGTCTGATCGGAATGTCTCGGAAGAAGGTATATCCTTCGTTGACCGTGAGAGCTTGTGATGGGCTAAGTTGGGACACCCCTACAGGGATTTGAACTTTCGAAAGTCGTGCCCGCGGTTATGGGCAGATGGGAATTTGTTAACGTCCATTTGTAGAAAACCTGAAGTTGATCTTAACTAAAATACATTAACCGCTTGTGTAACCGTGATGGTCTCTTTCCGGCGGAGTCCGGGAAGTGAACACGGTGTTGGAGTTATGTTTGACGTAGGTTGTCCTAGGATCACTTCTTGATCATAGTTTCTCGATCGTGCTTTGCCTCCTCTTCTCGCTCTCTTTTGCGAACAGGTTAGCCACCAGATATGCTAGTCGCTTGCTGCAGCTCCACCTCATACCTTTTACCTTACCCATAAGCTTAAATAGTCTTGATCGCGAGGGTGCGAGATTGCTGGGTCCCCTTGACTCACAGATACTTCCAAAACCAGCTTGTAGGTGCCGTTGAACCATGCAGATGATGCAACCAAGCTCAAGGAGGAGCTCGATGAAGATCTTGTCCTTTGTGTTGTTTCGTTCTAGTTGATCAGTAGTGGAGCCTAGTTGGGGTCGATCGGGGACCTTGTCGCTTTTGGGGTTGTTCTTTTATTTTGTTTCCGTAGTCGGACCTTGATTGTATTTGGATGATGTAATGCTTTATTCATGTATTTGTGTGAAGTGGCGATTGTAAGCCAACTATGTATCTTTTCCCCTGTTGTATTACATGGGTTGTTTGCGAAGATTACCTCACTTGCGACATTGGTTTCAATGCGGTTATGCCTCTAAGTCGTGCTTCGACACGTGGGAGATATAGCCACATCGAGGGCGTTAAAAGTTGGTAATCAGAGCCTTCCCCGACCTTAGGAGCCCCCATTGCTTGATTGTTTTTAGCAGCCGAGTTGTGTCTTGAAAAATGTTTTGAGGCATTTAGGAATTACATATCGGAGAGTTTAGGAATTCTTTTTACTTCCTAGGCTCCTCATCGCTCTGGTAAGGCATCCTGACGTAGAGTTTTGACTCTTCTCTTCTCAAATTTCACTAAAAAAATTTAGGATCACGCGGGTATCTTGGAATCGTTCCGATGGTTTTGTGACGAGAACATTGTTCTTGATTCCTCCTGTCTTTAGGGGTTGTGGCAGTGTCCCGGGGAGTTGAGCTCTGAGGTGTTGTCGTCACAATTATATCGTTGCAGTTATGGAATACCTGAGTTTAGTACGCCGACATCGAAAATAACTTTTATGCAGTTCGTTGGTGAGATAACCTCGACGCCACCCAGTATTGGGGCGGGAGTTCGGGAGTATTGCCATAACTTGTATAACGGATGCTTTTCGAAGGCTGAGGTAGACGATTCCCGAAGGTTTCTTGGTTATGTGTTGAAGGATGGATACAACTAGATGTAGGATTTGCTAGTTTTGGGTGAGATATTATGCTTCCCCTGTATCCCCAACACCTGATTGCATAACCAGAGAATTTCGGGAGTTTCATAGGTGGGAATTCAAGTAGCTCTTAGGAAATCTTTCCGACAGATACATGATATGAAATTGGGGTTCGACGTCTAGTGGTACGCGTATTCACGGTTGGTTTTACAGTGGTCTTGTTGTGTCTTAAAGAGTCCTTGGCTATGCCGACTTGGGGACGCTTCGTATGTTATGTGCACTGCCTTGTACATGATGGTGCTGTACGATCGAGCCCGTGTAGGCCCCACCATGAAAACTTCAGACGAAATCTCTATCATATGTTTGTTCTGGCTTATTCTGCAAGCCAATCCTTTGTTTTGTTTTGAATTGTGGTATTCGAGTTGCTTCGAAGTCAAATGTTGATTCCATACCTTTTCCTAAGCGATATTCTCATACTCCTATGCGAATACTTATCTTTTTTGATAATCGAGTTGTCATTTCAATTTCTTTTCAACCGGTGAGCTTCCCTCAAGTGGATCCGATCATTTCAACATCCGCAAGCTCAACTCAAGTCTTCTCAACGCCGTTCATTTCATCCATCTCCAAGTTGCCTTTGTTTTTCCCACCCTCCCTCCCTTTTTGTTTCTTCGAGGACCCAGATTTCTTCATCGGGTATCCATTCAATTCATGTGAAGTCTCTCCATTCTTTTTCGTCAATATTCTTACCCGGTGGTTCTCAAGAAGATGTTCTACTAGTTCGTCATTCTTCATTCTTTTCTTCTCCGGTGGAACTAATTCAAGCTTTGTTGATCATATCTTTCTCCTCGTTTCAAATACCCTCTCATGTCGGTGCCCCTCATATTCATTCACTTCTCGTTATTCATTTGTTCCTGAGTGCTCTAGATATCTCGAAGATTCATGTTTTCCACTCTACATTCGTTCAAGATCTTTCGAGGTTGTTATCCCATTCAAGCCATTTAATTCAACCGGTGCATTCTCTCTTTCAAATCATTCAACGGTGTTTTATTTTGAGTGGGCCCCAACCACAGGTCTTTTCCCAGGATCTTACCTGACTCTTCTTATTTCCCAGAGATATCCTCAAATTTCTTTTCAAAGTTTGACGTAAGAGTGAATTATTATTAGTCAAAGGCTTTTATCCAAGATCTGTCGAATTCTTTTCATCGTTGGCTCAACCTCTTCGTTTTGATTCTTCCGGAGTGTCTAAATAATTCTTGGTGGTGTTTCTCGTCGTCATTCTCAACATTTGAAGACCGGAGAAGAATTTTTCCTCCATATCTTATCTATTCTCTGAAAGATTCATGGTTCTAGAGTGATGTCATCCTCTCATAATTGTTTTCGTTCGTGATAATTATTTTCACCCATCTGGAGTAATTCAGAGTATTTTCAGTTTGATTCTCTGGAGGCCATCATTTCGGGATTATTCATTCTCAGCTTTCAGCTACCATTCTCCAATTTTACCGGTGTTTCGCTCAAGTGATTTTTAATCGGCTCGTGATCTCTTCGTTCATTTGCTAATTCTTCCCGGTGTTTCGTTATCTTTTCTTCAATCGTTTTAAATTCTTACGGTGGTTCGTTCAAGAGTTTTTCTTCCTTCGTGTATCATATCTATGCATTCGTGCGTTTCAAATTCTACCGGTGGATCGTTGAAGACCTTCCCAAGTTTATGTTATATCTCTCTTAATCTTTTCCACGAGAATAAGTAATATGTCAAATCCGTTGATTGTCATCAATTTAATTGATGAAGGATAAGCATAATGTAATTCTTATTCTTGTTTCATCGACTAAATGCAATTCCTTATTCCGGAGCCTCATCAAAACTCTCGGTTTCACTTGTTTAATCTTTCTTTCCGGAGCTCAAAGTTATTTAATTATATCATTCCAAAGATCTATCTAATCATTGCAAGGATTCACCTTGTGTTTTCAACTTCTCTTTCTTTCCGTTTGATCATTCTTTTGCTTACCGGAGTTCTTCATGAAGGTTCTGTTGGAAATATGCCCTAGAGGCAATAACAAAAGCATTATTATTATATTTCCTCGTTCATGATAATTGTCTTTATTCATGCTATAATTGTGTTATCCGGAAATCGTAATACATGTGTGAATAACAGACACCAACATGTCCCTAGTGAGCCTCTAGTTGACTAGCTCGTTGATCAACAGATAGTCATGGTTTCCTGACTATGGACACTGGATGTCATTGATAACGAGATCACATCATTGGGAGAATGATGTGATGGACAAGACCCAATCCTAAACATAGCACAAGATCGTATAGTTCGTTTACTAGAGTTTTCTAATGTCAAGTATCTATTCCTTTGACCATGAGATCGTGTGACTCCCGGATACCGTAGGAGTGCTTTGGGTATGCCAAACGTCACAACGTAACTGGGTGACTATAAAGGTAGACTACGGGTATCTCCGAAAGTGTCTGTTGGGTGACATGGATCAAGACTGGGATTTGTCACTCCGTATGACGGAGAGGTATCACTGGGCCCACTCGGTAATGCATCATCATAATGAGCTCAGAGTGACCAAGTGTCTGGTCACGGGATCATGCATTACGGTACGAGTAAAGTGACTTGCCGGTAACGAGATTGAACGAGGTATTGGGATACTGACGATCGAATCTCGGGCAAGTAACATATCGATAGACAAAGGGAATAGCGTACGGGATTGATTAAATCCTCGACATCGTGGTTCATCCGATGAGATCATCGTGGAGCATGTGGGAGCCAACATGGGTATCCAGATCCCGCTGTTGGTTATTGACCGGAGAGTCGTCTCGGTCATGTCTGCTTGTCTCCCGAACCTGTAGGGTCTACACACTTAAGGTTCGGTGACGCTAGGGTTATGAAGATATGTATATGCAGAAACCCGAATGTTGTTCGGAGTCCCGGATGAGATCCCGGACGTCACGAGGAGTTCCGGAATGGTCCGGAGGTAAAGAATTATATATAGGAAGTGCTATTTCGGGCATCGGGACAAGTTTCGGGGTTATCGGTATTGTACCGGGACCACCGGAAGGGTCCCGGGGGTCCACCGGGTGGGGCCACCTGTCCCCGGGGGCCACATGGGCTGTAGGGGGTGCGCCTTGGCCTAGATGGGCCAAGGGCACCAGCCCCTATAGGCCCATGCGCCTAGGGTTTCCACCATGGAAGAGTCCATGTGGTGGAAGGCACCCCTAGGTGCCTTGGGGGGGAGGGAAACCTCCCCTTGGCCGCCGCCCCCCCTAGTAGATGCCATCTACTAGGGCCGGCGCCCCCCTGGCACCCCTATATATAGTGGGGGAAGAGGAGGGATTTTACACCAGCCCCTGGCGCCTCCATCTCCCCCCGTTACGTCTCTCCCTCATAGTCTCGGCGAAGCCCTGCTGCTGTGACGCCCTGCATCCATCACCACGCCGTCATGCTGCTGGATCTTCATCAACTTCTCCTTCCCCCTTGCTGGATCAAGAAGGAGGAGACGTCTCCCGTCCCGTACGTGTGTTGAACGCGGAGGTGCCGTCCGTTCGGCGCTGGTCATCGGTGATGTGGATCACGTCGAGTACGACTACATCATCACCGTTCTTTTGAATGCTTTCGTGCGCGATCTACAAAGGTTTGTAGATGCATCCAATCACTCGTTGCTAGATGAACTCCTAGATGATCTTGGTGAAACGAGTAGGAAAATTTTTGTTTTCTGCAACGTTCCCCAACAGTGGCATCATGAGCTAGGTCTATGCGTAGTTCTTCTTGCGCGAGTAGAACACAATTTGTTGTGGGCGTAGATTTGTCAACTTTCTTGCCGTTACTAGTCCTTTCTTGCTTCAGCGGTATTGTGGGATGAAGCGGCCCGGACCAACCTTACAAGTACGCTTACGTGAGACCGGTTCCACCGACTAACATGCACTAGTTGCATAAGGTGGCTGGCGGGTGTCTGTCTCTCCTACTATAGTTGGAGCGGAATCGATGAACAGGGTCCTTATGAAGGGTAAATAGAAGTTGACAAATCACGTTGTGGCTTTAACGTAGGTAAGAAAACGTTCTTGCTAGAACCCTAATTCAGCCACGTAAAACTTGCAACAACAATTAGAGGACGTCTAACTTGTTTTTGCAGCAAGTGGTTTGTGATATGATATGGCCAAAGTTGTGATGAATGATGAATGATCTATATGTGATGTATGAGATGTTCATGCTATTGTAATAGGAATCACGACTTGCATGTCGATGAGTATGACAACCGGCAGGAGCCATAGGAGTTGTCTTTATTCTTTTATATGACCTGCGTGTCATCAAGAAACGCCATGTAAATTACTTTACTTTATTGCTAAACGCGTTAGCCATAGTAGTAGAAGTAATAGTTGGAGAGCAACTTCATGGAGACACGATGATGGAGATCATGATGATGGAGATCATGGTGTCAAGCCGGTGACAAGATGATCATGGAGCCCCAAGATGGAGATCAAAGGAGCTATGTGATAATGGCCATATCATGTCACGCTTATTATTTGATTGCATGTGATGTTTATCATGTTTTGCATCTTGTTTACTTAGAACGACGGTAGTAAATAAGATGATCCCTCACAATAATTTCAAGAAGTGTTCCCCCTAACTGTGCACCGTTGCGACAGTTCGCTGTTTCAAAACACCACGTGATGATCGGGTGTTTTATTCAGACGTTCACATACAACGGGTGTAAGATAGATTTACACATGCAAACACTTAGGTTGACTTGACGAGCCTAGCATGTACAGACATGGCCTCGGAACACAGAAGACCGAAAGGTCGAGCATGAGTCGTATAGTAGATACGATCAACATGAAGATGTTCACCGACGTTGACTAGTCCGTCTCACGTGATGATCGGACACGGTCTAGTTAACTCGGATCATGTAATACTTAGATGACTGGAGGGATGTCTAATCTAAGTGGGAGTTCATTAATAATTTGATTAGTTGAACTTAATTATCATGAACTTAGTCTAAAATCTTTGCAATATGTCTTGTAGATCAAATGGCCAACGTAGTCCTCAACTTCAACGCGTTCCTAGAGAAAACTAAGCTGAAAGACGATGGCAGCAACTATACGGACTGGGTCCGGAACCTGAGGATCATCCTCATAGCTGCCAAGAAAGATTATGTCCTACAAGCACCGCTTGGTGACGCACCCGTTCTCCCTGCAGAACAAGATGTTATGAACGCTTGGCAGGCACGTTCCGATGACTACTCCCTCGTTCAGTGCGGCATGCTTTACAGCCTAGAGCCGGGGCTCCAAAAGCGTTTTGAGAGACATGGAGCATATGAGATGTTCGAAGAGCTGAAAATGGTTTTCCAAGCTCATGCCCGGGTCGAGAGATATGAAGTCTCCGACAAATTCTTCAGCTGTAAGATGGAGGAAAACAGTTCTGTCAGTGAGCACATACTCACTATGTCTGGGTTGCATAACCGCTTGACTCAGCTGGGAGTTAATCTCCCGGATGATGCGGTCATTGACAGAATCCTCCAGTCGCTTCCACCAAGCTACAAGAGCTTTGTGATGAACTTCAATATGCAGGGGATGGAAAAGACCATTCCTGAAGTATTTGCTATGCTGAAATCAGCAGAGGTAGAAGTCAGGAAGGAACATCAAGTGTTGATGGTCAATAAAACCACTAAGTTCAAGAAAGGCAAGGGTAAAAAGAACTTCAAGAAGGACGGCAAGGAGGTTGCCGCGCCCGGCAAGCAAGCTGCCGGGAAGAAGCCAAAGAATGGACCCAAGCCCGAGACTGAGTGCTTTTATTGCAAGGGAAGCGGTCACTGGAAGCGGAACTGCCCTAAGTACTTAGCGGATAAGAAGGCCGGCAAAACAAAAGGTATATGTGATATACATGTAATTGATGTGTACCTTACTAGTGCCCGTAGTAGCTCCTGGGTATTTGATACCGGTGCAGTTGCTCACATTTGTAACTCAAAGCAGGGGCTGCGGAATAAGCGGAAACTGGCAAAGGACGAGGTGACGATGCGCGTCGGGAATGGTTCCAAGGTCAATGTGATCGCCGTCGGCACGCTACCTCTGCATCTCCCTTCGGGATTAGTTTTAAACCTTAATAATTGTTATTTAGTGCCAGCTTTGAGCATGAACATTGTATCGGGATCTCGTTTAATTCGAGATGGCTACTCTTTTAAATCTGAGAATAATGGTTGTTCCATTTTTATGAGAGATATGTTTTATGGTCATGCTCCTATGGTGAATGGTTTATTCTTTATGAATCTCGAACGTGATGCTACACATGTTCATAATGTGAGTACCAAAAGAAGTAAGGTTGATAATGATAGTCCCACATACTTGTGGCACTGCCGCCTTGGTCACATAGGTGTCAAACGCATGAAGAAGCTCCATGCTGATGGACTTTTAGAGTCTCTTGATTATGAATCATTTGACATGTGCGAACCATGCCTTATGGGTAAAATGACCAAGACTCCGTTCTCAGGAACAATGGAGCGAGCAACCGACTTATTGGAAATCATACATACTGAAGTGTGCGGTCCGATGAGTGTTGAGGCTCGCGGTGGCTATCGTTATGTTCTCACCCTCACTGATGATTTAAGTAGGTATGGGTATATCTACTTAATGAAACACAAGTCTGAAACCTTTGAAAAGTTCAAGGAATTTCAGAGTGAGGTTGAAAATCAACGTGACAGGAAAATCAAGTTTCTACGATCAGATCGTGGAGGAGAATACTTGAGTCACGAGTTTGGGGCACACTTAAGAAAATGTGGAATAGTTTCACAACTCACGCCGCCTGGAACACCTCAGCGTAATGGTGTGTCCGAACGTCGTAATCGCACTCTGTTGGATATGGTGCGATCTATGATGTCTCTTACCGATTTACCGCTTTCCTTTTGGGGTTATGCTTTAGAGACTGCCGCATTCACTTTAAATAGGGCTCCGTCGAAATCCGTTGAGACGACACCGTATGAATTATGGTTTGGGAAGAAACCTAAGCTGTTGTTTCTAAAAGTTTGGGGATGCCATGCTTATGTCAAGAAACTTCAACCTGAAAAGCTCGAACCCAAGTCGGAAAAATGCGTCTTCATAGGATACCCAAAAGAAACTATTGGGTACACCTTCTACCTCAGATCCGAAGGCAAGATCTTTGTTGCCAAGAATGGGTCCTTTCTGGAGAAAGAGTTTCTCTCGAAAGAAGTAAGTGGCAGGAAAATAGAGCTTGGTGAAGTATTACCTCTTGAACCGGAAAATGGCGCAACTCAAGAAAATGTTCCTGAGGTGCCTGCACCGACTAGAGAGGAAGTTAATGATCAAGATACTTCTGATCAAGCCCCTACTGAAATTCGAAGGTCCACAAGGACACGTTCCGCACCAGAGTGGTACGGCAACCCTGTCTTGGAAATCATGCTGTTAGACAACGGTGAACCTTCAAACTATGAAGAAGCGATGGCGGGCCCGGATTCCGACAAATGGCTAGAAGCCATGAAATCCGAGATAGGATCCATGTATGAAAACAAAGTATGGACTTTGACTGACTTGCCCGTTGAGCGGCGAGCCATAGAAAATAAATGGATCTTTAAGAGGAAGACAGACGCGGATGGTAATGTGACCATCTATAAAGCTCGGCTTGTCGCTAAGGGTTATCGACAAGTTCAAGGGGTTGACTACGATGAGACTTTCTCACCGGTAGCGAAGCTGAAGTCCGTCCGAATCATGTTAGCAATTGCCGCATTCTACGATTATGAAATATGGCAAATGGACGTCAAAACGGCATTCCTTAATGGTTTCCTTAAGGAAGAATTGTATATGATGCAGCCGGAAGGTTTTGTCGATCCTAAGAATGCTGACAAAGTGTGCAAGCTCCAACGCTCGATTTATGGGCTGGTGCAAGCATCTCGGAGTTGGAACATTCGCTTTGATGAGATGATCAAAGCATTTGGGTTTACACAGACTTATGGAGAAGCCTGCGTTTACAAGAAAGTGAGTGGGAGCTCTGTAGCATTTCTCATATTATATGTAGATGACATACTGTTGATGGGAAATGATATAGAACTCTTGGACAGCATCAAGGCCTACTTGAATAAAAGTTTTTCAATGAAGGACCTTGGAGAAGCTGCTTATATATTAGGCATCAAAATCTATAGAGATAGATCGAGACGCCTCATAGGTCTTTCACAAAGCACATACCTTGATAAGATATTGAAGAAGTTCAATATGGATCAATCCAAGAAGGGGTTCTTGCCTGTGTTACAAGGTATGAAATTGAGCTCAGCTCAATGTCCGACCACGGCAGAAGATATAGAAGAGATGAGAGTCATCCCCTATGCCTCAGCCATAGGTTCTATTATGTATGCCATGCTGTGTACCAGACCTCATGTTAACCTTGCCGTCAGTTTGGTAGGAAGGTACCAAAGTAATCCCGGCAAGGAACACTGGACAGCGGTCAAGAATATCCTAAAGTACCTGAAAAGGACTAGGGAAATGTTTCTCGTTTATGGAGGTGACGAAGAGCTCGTCGTAAAGGGTTACGTCGATGCTAGCTTCGACACAGATCTGGATGACTCTAAGTCACAAACCGGATACGTGTATATTTTGAATGGTGGGGCAGTAAGCTGGTGCAGTTGCAAGCAAAGCGTCGTGGCGGGATCTACATGTGAAGCGGAGTACATGGCAGCCTCGGAGGCAGCACATGAAGCAATATGGGTGAAGGAGTTCATCACCGACCTAGGAGTCATACCCAATGCGTCGGGGCCGATTAAGCTCTTCTGTGACAACACTGGAGCTATTGCACTTGCCAAGGAGCTCAGGTTTCACAAGAAGACAAGGCACATCAAGCGTCGCTTCAACTCCATTCGTGAAAATGTTCAAGAAGGAGACATAGAGATTTGTAAAGTACATACGGACCTGAATGTAGCAGATCCGTTGACTAAACCTCTCCCTAGAGCAAAACATGATCAACACCAGAATTCCATGGGTGTTCGATTCATCACAATGTAACTAGATTATTGACTCTAGTGCAACTGGGAGACTGTTGGAAATATGCCCTAGAGGCAATAATAAAAGCATTATTATTATATTTCCTCATTCATGATAATTGTCTTTATTCATGCTATAATTGTGTTATCCGGAAATCGTAATACATGTGTGAATAACAGACACCAACATGTCCCTAGTGAGCCTCTAGTTGACTAGCTCGTTGATCAACAGATAGTCATGGTTTCCTGACTATGGACACTGGATGTCACTGATAACGAGATCACATCATTGGGAGAATGATGTGATGGACAAGACCCAATCCTAAACATAGCACAAGATCGTATAGTTCGTTTACTAGAGTTTTCTAATGTCAAGTATCTATTCCTTTGACCATGAGATCGTGTAACTCCCGGATACCGTAGGAGTGCTTTGGGTATGCCAAACGTCACAACGTAACTGGGTGACTATAAAGGTAGACTACGGGTATCTCCGAAAGTGTCTGTTGGGTGACATGGATCAAGACTGGGATTTGTCACTCCGTATGACGGAGAGGTATCACTGGGCCCACTCGGTAATGCATCATCATAATGAGCTCAGAGTGACCAAGTGTCTGGTCACGGGATCATGCATTACGGTACGAGTAAAGTGACTTGCCGGTAACGAGATTGAACGAGGTATTGGGATACTGACGATCGAATCTCGGGCAAGTAACATATCGATAGACAAAGGGAATAGCGTACGGGATTGATTAAATCCTCGACATCGTAGTTCATCCGATGAGATCATCGTGGAGAATGTGATAGCCAACATGGGTATCCAGATCCCGCTGTTGGTTATTGACCGGAGAGTCGTCTCGGTCATGTCTGCTTGTCTCCCGAACCCGTAGGGTCTACACACTTAAGGTTCGGTGACGCTAGGGTTATGAAGATATGTTTATGCAGAAACCCGAATGTTGTTCGGAGTCCCGGATGAGATCCCGGACGTCACGAGGAGTTCCGGAATGGTCCGGAGGTAAAGAATTATATATAGGAAGTGCTATTTCGGGCATCGGGACAAGTTTCGGGGTTATCGGTATTGTACCGGGACCACCGGAAGGGTCCCGGGGGTCCACCGGGTGAGGCCACCTGTCCCCGGGGGCCACATGGTCTGTAGGGGGTGCGCCTTGGCCTAGATGGGCCAAGGGCACCAGCCCCTATAGGCCCATGCGCCTAGGGTTTCCACCATGGAAGAGTCCATGTGGTGGAAGGCACCCCTAGGTGCCTTGGGGGGGGAGGGAAACCTCCCCTTGGCCGCCGCCCCCCCTAGTAGATGCCATCTACTAGGGCCGGCGCCCCCCCCCTGGCACCCCTATATATAGTGGGGGAAGAGGAGGGATTTTACACCAGCCCCTGGCGCCTCCATCTCCCCCCGTTACGTCTCTCCCTCGTAGTCTCGGCGAAGCCCTGCTGCTGTGACGCCGTGCATCCATCACCACG
Source organism: Triticum aestivum (assembly GCF_018294505.1). NCBI lineage: Eukaryota > Viridiplantae > Streptophyta > Magnoliopsida > Poales > Poaceae > Triticum > Triticum aestivum. The sequence goes on from NC_057794.1 coordinate 23,891,408, forward strand.
CCGTCGTGCTGCTGGATCTTCATCAACCTCTCCTCCCCCCTTGCTGGATCAAGAAGGAGGAGACGTCTCCCGTCCCGTACGTGTGTTGAACGTGGAGGTGCCGTCCGTTCGGCGCTGGTCATCGGTGATTTGGATCACGTCGAGTACGACTACATCATCACCGTTCTTTTGAACGCTTCCGTGCGCGATCTACAAAGGTATGTAGATGCATCCAATCACTCGTTGCTAGATGAACTCCTAGATGATCTTGGTGAAACGAGTAGGAAAATTTTTGTTTTCTGCAACGTTCCCCAACAGGTTCTACATGATGATTCATCAAGGATTTATATCCCTTCTCCAAGTGTTCATTGAGATTTTGCTAAGAACTTAAGATTCTTTATCTTGCTATCCGGAGTGCATTTCTTTCTACCGTATCATTGGAGGTGGTTTTACATCATTCTTGATAATTTGAGTTCATGATTCACATGTTATTAAGAATGAGGTATTTTAAATCCATCAATCTCTTCTTTGGAGTTATCTTGGCTTATGTTTCACCAAAGCCTTCCCTAAGGATTGTTGCTATCTATGGTGTTTACAAAGGATCCAAGTTCTTCATTTATCCTCCCGGTGAAATAAGTTTCTCGTCTCCTTGTTCTTATCAATCAAATTCTGCTTCCCGTGAGTGCAGGTTGACACCTCATAATTTGAGATGTATTCCATAAGACCATATCAAGATTATTCTTTTCGTTGTTGGTTTTCCCAACAACTCCATTCGAACTTTTCCCAAGGATGCCTGTTCAAGTTCTTTTGTGGTAGAAATTGGCATTTTCTTCTCCATTCTCATATTTCAATTATCTATCCTCTATTCTTTTGTTCCAGAGGCATTATGATGTTGCTCTTTTCAACCCATCATCTCTTTTTGTCAACATCATGTTCTTTTCATGCCTATTCATTTAACCGGAGTGGTTTCAATATATATCTTGCCCTTCAACCTCAAGGTTTTTTCGTAGTGTTCTTTGTCCCTCTTTTCTAACGGAGTGCTTTCAACTTTGTTCTCCTCCGTTGTATTATTCTTTCAAATTGCTTAACCTCGCAAGGTTCTTTGGTTGCACTCGTTTGTCGTAAGAAGCAACTTAGTTTACCTCTTCTCTTTCTTTTCCGTTTTCCCTCCAGTGCCATTCTAGATCTCGGGACGAGATCCTCTCGTAGTGGTGGAGTGTTGTAACGCCCCGTGACCGATGTGCCAGGTGTCGTCCAGTTATTCGCTGTTGTTGCCTTGTCATTGCTTGCGTATCATGCATTGCATATCATGTCATCATGTGCATTTCATTTGCATACATGTTTGTCTCATGCATCCGAGCATTTTTCCCGTTGTCCGTTTTGCATTCCGGCGCTCCGTTCTCCTCCGATGGTCATTTCTACCTTTCTTTCATGTGTGGGGATTAAACATTTCCGGATTGGACCGAGACTTGCCAAGCGGCCTTGGGTTACTACCGGTAGACCGCCTGTCAAGTTTCGTGCCATTTGGACTTCGTTTGATGCTCCAACAGTTAACCGAGGGACCGAAAAGGCCTCGTGTGTGTTGCAGCCCAACACCCCTCCATTTTGGCCCAAAACCCTCCAAAACCTCCTCCATCCTCTTGGTCATTCGATCACGATCGCGTGGCCGAAAACCGCACCTCATTTGGACTCTCCTAGCTCCCTCTACCTATAAATATGTCCCTCCCCCCGAAATCATGGTCTAACCCTAGTCTTCCTCCTCCACCGCGCATCCGGACGCGTCCGCGCCGCGCCGGACATGTCCACAGCCGCCGCCACGTCGCTCCGACCAATGAGGGGCCGCCACGTCATCGCCGCCACCTTCCGCATCCAACCAGCGCGCGCCACCTGTCCTCCCCACGCCCCACTTCGTCGGGGCCCGGAGGAGCCCAGATCCGGCCCTCCCCGGGCCCGAGTCGGGCCGCCGTTTCCCGCGCGCGCCGCCGCCCACGTCCGTCGTCTTCGCCATTTCCGATCACCGGAATCACCCCGCCGGAGCGCTCCGCCTCGCCGGCGCGGTTCCCCATGCCCACCGCCGGCCGTCGCCAGGTCTTCGCACTGCCGCCCGCATTCGGCGCCGCCTCTTCGCCCGTCGCCTCGCGCGCCTCCCGAAGCGCGCTGCCGCTGTCGACCCTCGCCGGAGGCCCGCCGCCCGCGCCCTCCTTCGTCGCCTCGCCTCGCCGGCGGGAACCGGCGTCGCCGCCCCTGCCTCCCCGATCCGATCGGGATCGAGGGAGCCGACGAGCGCCCCCGTTGACCCTTCGTGGGCCCCGTCTTTGGCCCAGCATGCCGGCCTAGTTAGGTCCAGCGTCAAGTCGGCCCAGCTCCACTCCCCCTGGCCCGTTATATTTTTTCATGAGGGTATAATTTTTTCGTCCAAGTCCTTTTTCCATCTTCTCATATACCCATGTTCATCGCATCATAACTCATCATCTGTAGATCCGTTTTGGGCGTGTAGCATATCAAAATGTTCGTCTCAGAGAGCACATCATTTCATCGCATTGCATCATTTTCATTTGTGTTCATCTTGATGCCCGAAATGCTGTTAGAAGTATGCTATTTGAGATAATTGTCAGATCTGCTGCTCCAATTAGATATTTGTCATTTTTGCCATGATTATTGTGTGCATGATATGCCCCTGAGCTCTTCATGAGTTTTGTTATATGCTTTGCCATCTATCGAGAGGTGCAACCCATGTATTTTTGTGATGTGTGTGGTGACTAGCACAAGCTTGCAAAGTGGTGCATTCGTTAATGCTGATTTCAGGGACTTAGCAATTCCACTAAGTCCTTGATCTGTTTATTTCATTATGCCATATGTTCATGTTGTTTCCTAGTGATCCGTGCCTCTTTTGAGGATGATCAGTAAGGATGTTTTGTTAATCTTGTAGTGCTCTATCCATCCATGTCTTTGTTTGCATTTATGGAGCACCCTAGCTTGAGCCAATCGAGCTCTACTTTTGTCATTTCGTGAATCTGGGCAGATTGTCTACTTGTTAGCGATTTTGCCGAGGATGTTGTAGTTGATCCGTGCATGCTATGTTATTGTTCTTGCCATGTCTAGCTTGTATTTTGTGTATTCTTGATGGGTGTATGCTTAGATTGTCATGACTTGCTCTGTAGTGAGTGCATCGAGCTCGTAAACATGCCTACTTGATATCTGTTTCAGCATGCTCCAGTTTTCACTAAGTCTGAGAACTGATTATGTTTTTGCCATGTTCACATGCTTGCAAATGTATTTTCTGATCCCTTTTGGCTCAAGGTCACTAAGGGACTTTTGTTAAGCTCTTTGAGTATCTCCATGCCATGCTTTACTTTGCCATGTTCAGGTCCTGTAGCATGTAGTATTGTTGCTCCAAAGTGTGCTATCTGATCTGAAATTCCAGGCTTGTGTTAATCTCACTAAGTCTGAAACCTGTTTACCAATTGCACTTTTGCCATGCTTGTTTGAACCTGTTAATGGATGAATTAGCCATAGCTCAGTGTTCATCTTTTGTTAAGCTTCATGAGTGGATCCCTGCCATGTATTTTGTTGTCTTGTTTGGGTGCTGTAGCATGTTCATCCTGTTGCATTTAGATGGCTACTTGCTGTATATCGCAGACCGGTGCCATATTTGAATTGATTGCCATTTCCAAACCGTAACTCCGACTCCGGTTATCTTTATATCGTTTTCAAGCGATTTCATCTCATCTTTCCAGTGGCACACTTGGATTTCCATGTTGAGGCTAGGTTCAATCATTCCTTGTCAAATCATGCATATGCATCGCATACCGCATCCCGCATATCATATCATGTTCAGGTGTTGGTTGTTTACTATGTTGTGTGCTTCTTTCCGGTGTTTGCTTCTTCGGGTTGGTTCCGATAACGTCGCATTGTGAGGGCCCGTTTGTCTACGTCCTTTGTCTTCTTCATGGACTCGTTCTTCTTCCTTGCGGGATTTCAGGCAAGATGATCACACCCTCGAAATCACTTCTATCTTTGCTTGCTAGTTGCTCGCTCTTTTGCTATGCCTATGCTATGATACCTACCACTTGCTTATCATGCCTCCCATATTGTTGAACCAAGCCTCTAACCCACCTTGTCCTAGCAAACCGTTGTTTGGCTATGTTACCGCTTTGCTCAGCCCCTCTTATAGCGTTGTTAGTTGCAGGTGAAGATTGAAGTTCGTTCCTTGTTGGAACATGGAGATGTTGTTCCTTGTTGGAACATGTTTACTTGTTGGGATATCACAATATATCTTATTTAATTAATGCATCTATATACTTGGTAAAGGATGGAAGGCTCGGCCTTTTGCCTAGTGTTTTGTTCCACTCTTGCCGCCCAAGTTTCCGTCATATCGGTGTTATGTTCCCGGATTTTGCGTTCCTCACGTGGTTGGGCTATAATGGGAACCCCTTGACAGTTTGCCTTGAATAAAACTCTACCAGCAATGCCCAACATTGGTTTTACCATTCGCCACCAAGCCTCTTTTTCCCTTGGGTTCCGCGGACTCAAGGGTCATCTTTATTTAAACCTCCGGGCCAGTGCTCCTCTGAGTGTTGGTCCAACCTATCAGCCGCCGGTGGCCACCAAGGGCAACTCTGGGCTGGCCTACCGGAAGTTCAGACAATCTGAGTGTGCCCTGAGTACGAGATATGTGCAGCACCTATCGGGATTTGTCGGCGCATTCGGGCGGTGTTGCTGGATTTGTTTTAACTTGTCGAAGTTGTCTTATAGAACCGGGATACCGAGTCTGATCGGAATGTCACGGGAGAAGGTATATCCTTCGTTGACCGTGAGAGCTTGTGATGGGCTAAGTTGGGACACCCCTACAGGGATTTGAACTTTCGAAAGTCATGCCCGCGGTTATGGGCAGATGGGAATTTGTTAACGTCCATTTGTAGAAAACCTGAAGTTTATCTGAATTAAAATACATCAACCGCGTGTGTGACCGTGATGGTCTCTTTCCGGCGGAGTACGGGAAGTGAACACGGTGTTGGAGTTCTGTTTGACGTAGGTTGTCCTAGGATCACTTCTTGATCATAGTTTCTCGATCGTGCTTTGCCTCCTCTTCTCGCTCTCTTTTGCGAACAGGTTAGCCACCAGATATGCTAGTCGCTTGCTGCAGCTCCACCTCATACCTTTTACCTTACCCATAAGCTTAAATAGTCTTGATCGCGAGGGTGCGAGATTGCTGAGTCCCCGTGACTCACAAATACTTCCAAAACCAGCTTGCAGGTGCCGTTGAACCGTGCAGATGACGCAACCAAGCTCAAGGAGGAGCTCGATGAAGATCTTGTCCTTTGTGTTGTTTCGTTCTAGTTGATCAGTAGTGGAGCCTAGTTGGGGTCGATCGGGGACCTTGTCGCTTTTGGGGTTGTTCTTTTATTTTGTTTCCGTAGTCGGACCTTGATTGTATTTGGATGATATAATGCTTTATTCATGTATTTGTGTGAAGTGGCGATTGTAAGCCAACTATGTATCTTTTCCCCTGTTGTATTACATGCGTTGTTTGCGAAGATTACCTCACTTGCGACATTGCTTTCAATGCGGTTATGCCTCTAAGTTGTGCTTCAACACGTGGGAGATATAGCCACATCGAGGGCGTTAAAAGTTGGTAATCAGAGCCTTCCCCGACCTTAGGAGCCCCCATTGCTTGATCGTTTTTAGCAGCCGAGTTGTGTCTTGAAAAATGTTTTGAGTCATTTAGGAATTATATATCGGAGAGTTTAGGAATTCTTTTTACTTCCCAGGCTCCTCATCGCTCTGGTAAGGCATCCTGACGTAGAGTTTTGACTCTTCTCTTCTCAAATTTCACTAAAAAAATTTAGGATCACGCGGGTATCTTGGAATCGTTTCGATGGTTTTGTGACGAGAACATTGTTCTTGGTTCCTCCTGTCTTTAGGGGTTGTGGCAGTGTCCCGGGGAGTTGAGCTCCGAGGTGTTGTCGTCACAATTTTATCGTTGCAGTTCTGGAATACCTGAGTTTAGTACGCCGACATCGAAAATCTCTTTTATGCAGTTCGTTGGTGAGATAACCTCTACGTCACCCAGTACTGGGGCGGGAGTTCGGGAGTATTGCCATAACTTGTATAACGGATGCTTTTCGAAGGTTGAGGTAGACGATTCCCGAAGGTTTCTTGGTTATGTGTTGAAGGATGGATACAACTAGATGTAGGATTTGATAGTTTTGGGTGAGATATTATGCTTCCCCTGTATCCCCAACACCTGATTGCATAACCGGAGAATTTCGGGAGTTTCGTAGGTGGGAATTCAAGTAGCTCTTAGGAAATCTTTCCGACAGATACGTGATATGAAATTGGGGTTCGAAGTCTAGTGGTCCGCCTATTCACGGTTGGTTTTACAGTGGTCTCGTTGTGTATTAAAGAGACCCTGGCTATGCCGACTTGGGGACGCTTCGTATGTCAAGTGCACTGTCTTGTACATGATGGTGCTGTACGATCGAGCCCGTGTAGGCCCCACCACGAAAACTTCAGACGAAATCTCTATCATATGTTTGTTCCGGCTTATTCTTCAAGCCAATCCTTTGTTTTGTTTTGAATTGTGGTATTCGAGTTGCTTCGAAGTCAAATGTTGATTCCATACATTTTCCTAAGCGGTATTCTCATACTCCTATGCGAATACTTATCTTTTTTGATAATCGAGTTGTCTTTTCAATTTCTTTTCAACCGGTGAGCTTCCCTCAAGTGGATCCGATCATTTGAACATCCGCAAGCTCAACTCAAGTCTTCTCAGCGGCGTTCGTTTCATCCATCTCCAAGTTGCCTTTGTTTTTCCCACCCTCCCTCCCTTTCTGTTTCTTCGAGGACCCAGATTTCTTCATCGGGTATCCATTCAATTCATGTGAAGTCTCTCCATTCTTTTTCATCAATATTCTTACCCGGTGGTTCTCAAGAAGATGTTCTACTAGTTCGTCATTCTTCATTCTTTTCTTCTCCGGTGGAACTAATTCAAGCTTTGTTGATCATATCTTTCTCCTCGTTTCAAATACCCTCTCATGCCGGTGCCCCTCATATTCATTCACTTCTCGTTATTCATTTGTTCCTGAGTGCTCTAGATATATCGAAGATTCATGTTTTCCACTCTGCATTCGTTCAAGATCTTTCGAGGTTGTTATCCCATTCAAGCCATTTAATTCAACCGGTGCATTCTCTCTTTCAAATCATTCAACGGTGTTTTATTTTGAGTGGGCCCTAACCCACAGGTCTTTTCCCAGGATCTTACTTGACTCTTCTTATTTCCCGGAGATATCCTCAAATTTCTTTTCAAAGTTTGATGTAAGAGTGAATTATTATCAGTCAAAGGCTTTTCTCCAAGATCTGTCCAATTCTTTTCATCGTTGGCTCAACCTCTTCGTTTTGATTCTTCCGGAGTGTCTAAATAATTCTTGGTGGTGTTTCTCGTCGTCATTCTCAACATTTGAAGACCGAAGAAGAATTTTTCCTCCATATCTTATCTATTCTCTGAAAAATTCATGGTTCTAGAGTGATGTCATCCTCTCATAATTGTTTTCGTTCGTGATAATTATTTTCACCCATCTGGAGTAATTCAGAGTATTTTCAGTTTGATTCTCCGAAGGCCATCATTTCGGGATTATTCATTCTCAGCTTTCAGCTACCATTCTCCAATTTTACCGGTGTTCCGCTCAAGTGATTTTTAATCGGCTCGTGATCTCTTCGTTCATTTGCTAATTCTTCCCAGTGTTTCGTTATCTTTTCTTCAATCATTTTCAATTCTTATGGTGGTTCGTTCAAGAGTTTTTCTTCCTTCGAGTATCATATCTATGCATTCATGCTTTTCAAATGCTACCGGTGGATCATTGAAGACCTTCCCAAGTTTATGTTATATCTCTCTTAATCTTTTCCACGAGAATAAGTAATATGTCAAATCCGTTGATTGTCATCAATTTAATTGATGAAGGATAAGCATAATGTAATTCTTATTCTTGTTTCATCGAGTAAATTCAATTCCTTATTCCGGAGCCTCATCAAAACTCTCGGTTTCACTTGTTTAATCTTTCTTTCTGGAGCTCAAAGTTATTTAATTATATCATTCCAAAGATCTATCTAATCATTGCAAGGATTCACCTTGTGTTTTCAACTTCTCTTTCTTTCCGTTTGATCATTCTTTTGCTTACCGGAGTTCTTCATGAAGGTTCTACATGATGATTCATCAAGGATTTATATCCCTTCTCCAAGTGTTCATTGAGATTTTGCTAAGAACTTAAGATTCTTTATCTTGCTATCTGGAGTGCATTTCTTTCTACCGTATCATTGGAGGTGGTTTTACATCATTCTTGATAATTTGAGTTCATGATTCACATGTTATTAAGAATGAGGTATTTTAAATCCATCAATCTCTTCTTTGGAGTTATCTTGGGTTATGTTTCACCAAAGCCTTCCGTAAGGATTGTTGCTATCTATGGTGTTCACAAAGGACCCAAGTTCTTCATTTATCCTCCCGGTGAAATAAGTTTCTCGTCTCCTTGTTCTTATCAATCAAATTCTGCTTCCCATGAGTGGCAGGTTGACACCTCATAATTTGAGATGTATTCCATAAGACCATATCAAGATTATTCTTTTCGTTGTTGGTTTTCCCAACAACTCCGTTCGAACCTTTCCCAAGGATGCCTTCTCAAGCTCTTTTGTGGTAGAAATTGGCATTTTCTTCTCCATTCTCCTATTTCAATTATCTATCCTCTATTCTTTTGTTCCGGAGGCATTATGATGTTGCTCTTTTCAACCCATCATCTCTTTTTGTCAACATCATGTTCTTTTCATGCCTATCCATTTAACCGGAGTGGTTTCAATATATATCTTGCCCTTCAACCTCAAGGTTTTTTCGCAGTGTTCTTTGTCCCTCTTTTCTAACGGAGTGCTTTCAACTTTGTTCTCCTCCGTTGTATTATTCTTTCAAATTGCTTAACCTCGCAAGGTTCTTTGGTTGCACCCGTTTGTCGTAAGAAGCAACTTAGTTTACCTCTTCTCTTTCTTTTCCGTTTTCCCTCCGGTGCCATTCTAGATCTCGGGACGAGATCCTCTCGTAGTGGTGGAGTGTTGTAACGCCCCGTGACCGATGTGCCAGGTGTCGTCCAGTTATTCGCTGTTGTTGCCTTGTCATTGCTTGCGTATCATGCATTGCATATCATGTCATCATGTGCACTTCATTTGCATACATGTTTGTCTCATGCATCCGAGCATTTTTCCCGTTGTCCGTTTTGCATTCCGGCGCTCCGTTCTCCTCCGGTGGTCATTTCTACCTTTCTTTCATGTGTGGGGATTAAACATTTCCGGATTGGACCGAGACTTGCCAAGCGGCCTTGGGTTACTACCGGTAGACCGCCTGTCAAGTTTCGTGCCATTTGGACTTCGTTTGATGCTCCAACGGTTAACCGAGGGACCGAAAAGGCCTCATGTGTGTTGCAGCCCAACACCCCTCCATTTTGGCCCAAAACTCGCCAAAACCTCCTCCATCCTCTTAGTCGTTCGATCACGATCGCGTGGCCTAAAACCGCACCTCATTTGGACTCTCCTAGCTCCCTCTACCTATAAATATGTCCCTCCCCCCGAAATTCACGGTCTATCTTTAGTCTTCTTCCTCCACCGCGCATCCGGACGCGTCCGCGCCGCGCCGGACATGTCCACAGCCGCCGCCACGTCGCTCCGACCAATGAGGGGCCGCCACGTCATCGCCGCCGCCTTCCGCATCCAACCAACGCGCGCCACCTGTCCTCCCCACGCCCCACTTCGTCGGGGCCCGGAGGAGCCCAGATCCGGCCCTCCCCGGGCCCGAGTCGGGCCGCCGTTTCCCGCGCGCGCTGCCGCCCACGACCGTTGTCTTCGCCATTTCCGGTTGCCAGAATCGCCCCGCCGGAGCGCTCCACCTCGCTGGCGCGGTTCCCCATGCCCGCCGCCGGCCGCCGCCAGGTCTTCGCGCAACCGCCCGCATTCGGCGCCGCCTCTTCGCCCGTCGCCTCGCGCCGCCTCCCGAAGCGCGCCGCCGCTGTCGACCCTCACCGGAGGCCCACCGCTCGCGCCCTCCTTCGTCGCCTCGCCTCGCCGGCGGGAACCGGCGTCGCCGCCCTTGCCTCCCCGATCCGATCGGGATCGAGGGAGCCGACGAGCGCCCCCGTTGACCCTTCGTGGGCTCCGTCTTGGGCCCAGCACGCCGGCCTGGTTAGGTCCAGCGTCAAGCCGGCCCAGCTCCACTCCCCCTGGCCCGTTATATTTTTTCACGAGGGTATATTTTTTTCGTCCAAGTCCTTTTTCCATCTTCTCATATGCCCATGTTCATCGCATCATAACTCATCATCCGTAGATCCGTTTTGGGCGTATAGCATATCAAAATGTTCGTCTCAGAGAGCACATCATTTCATCTCATTGCATCATTTTCATTTGAGTTCATCTTGATGCCCGAAATGTTGTTAGAAGTATGCTATTTGAGATAATTGTCAGATCTGCTGCTCCAATTAGATATTTGTCATTTTTGCCATGATTATTGTGTGCATGATATGCCCCTGAGCTCTTCATGAGTTTTGTTATATGCTTTGCCATCTATCCAGAGGTGCAACCCATGTATTTTTTTGATGTGTGTGGTGACTAGCACAAGCTTCCAAGTGGTGCATTCGTTAATGCTGATTTCAAGGACTTAGCAATTCCACTAAGTCCTTGATCTGTTTATTTCATTATGCCATATGTTCATGTTGTTTCCTAGTGATCCTTGCCTCTTTTGAGGATGATCAGTAAGGATGTTTTGTTAATCTTGTAGTGCTCTATCCATCCATGTCTTTGTTTGCATTTATGGAGCACCCTAGCTTGAGTCAATCGAGCTCTACTTTTGTCATTTCGTGAATCTGGGCAGATTGTCTACTTGTTAGCGATTTTGCCGAGGATGTTGTAGTTGATCCGTGCATGCTATGTTATTGTTCTTGCCATGTCTAGCTTGTATTTTGTGTATTCTTGATGGGTGTATGCTTAGATTGTCATGACTTGCTCTGTAGTGAGTGCATCGAGCTCGTAAACATGCCTACTTGATATCTATTTCAGCATGCTCCAGTTTTCACTAAGTCTGAGAACTGATTATGTTTTTGCCATGTTCACATGCTTGCAAATGTATTTTCTGATCCCTTTTGGCTCAAGGTCACTAAGGGACTTTTGTTAAGCTCTTTGAGTATCTCCATGCCATGCTTTACTTTGCCATGTTCAGGTCCTGTAGCATGTAGTTTGGTTGCTCCAAAGTGTGCTATCTGGTCTGAAATTCCAGGCTTGTGTTAATCTCACTAAGTCTGAAACCTGTTTACCAATTGCACTTTTGCCATGCTTGTTTGAACCTGTTAATGGATGAATTAGCCGTAGCTTAGTGTTCATCTTTTGTTAAGCTTCATGAGTGGATCCCTGCCATGTATTTTGTTGTCTTGTTTGGGTGTTGTAGCATGTTCATCTTGTTGCATTTAGATGGCTACTTGCTGTATATCGCAGACCGGTGCCATATTTGAATTGATTGCCATTTCCAAACCGTAACTCCGACTCCGGTGATCTTTATATCGTTTTCAAGCGATTTCATCTCATCTTTCCAGTGGCACACTTGGATTTCCATGTTGAGGCCAGGTTTAATCATTCCTTGTCAAATCATGCATATGCATCGCATACCGCATCCCGCATATCATATCATGTTCAGGTGTTGGTTGTTTACTATGTTGTGTGCTTCTTTCCGGTGTTTGCTTCTTCGGGTTGGTTCCGATAACTTCGCGTTGTGAGGGCCCGTTTGTCTACGTCCTTTGTCTTCTTCATGGACTCGTTCTTCTTCCTTGCGGGATTTCAGGCAAGATGATCATACCCTCGAAATCACTTCTATCTTTGCTTGCTAGTTGCTCGCTCTTTTGCTATGCCTATGATATGATACCTACCACTTGCTTATCATGCCTCCCATATTGTTGAACCAAGCCTCTAACCCACCTTGTCCTAGCAAACCGTTGTTTGGCTATGTTACCGCTTTGCTCAGCCCCTCTTTAGCGTTGTTAGTTGCAGGTGAAGATTGAAGTTCATTCCTTGTTGGAACATGGAGATGTTGTTCCTTGTTGGACCATGTTTACTTGTTGGGATATCACAATATATCTTATTTAATTAATGCATCTATATACTTGGTAAAGGATGGAAGGCTCAGCCTTTTGCCTAGTGTTTTGTTCCACTCTTGCCGCCCTAGTTTCCGTCATATCGGTGTTATGTTCCCGGATTTTGCATTCCTCACGCGGTTGGGCTATAATGGGAACCCCTTGACAGTTCGCCTTGAATAAAACTCTTCCAGCAATGCCCAACATTGGTTTTACCATTCGCCACCTAGCCTCTTTTTCCTTTGGGTTCCGCAGACTCAAGGGTCATCTTTATTTAAACCCCCGGGCCAGTGCTCCTCTGAGTGTTGGTCCAACCTGTCAGCCACCGGTGGCCACCAGGGGCAACTCTGGGCTGGCCTACCGGAAGTTCAGACAATCTGAGTGTGCCCTGAGAACGAGATATATGCAGCTCCTATCGGGATTTGTCGGCACATTCGGGCGGTGTTGCTGGATTTGTTTTAACTTGTCGAAGTTGTCTTATAGAACCGGGATACCGAGTCTGATCGGAATGTCTCGGGAGAAGGTATATCCTTCGTTGACTGTGAGAGCTTATGATGGGCTAAGTTGGGACACCCCTACAGGGATTTGAACTTTCGAAAGCCATGCCTGCGGTTATGGGCAGATGGGAATTTGTTAACGTCCAGTTGTAGAAAACCTGAAGTTGATCTTAATTAAAATACATCAACCGCGTGTGTAACCGTGATGGTCTCTTTCCGGCGGAGTCCGGGAAGTGAACATGGTGTTGGAGTTATGTTTGACGTAGGTTGTCCTAGGATCACTTCTTGATCATAGTTTCTCGATCGTGCTTTGCCTCCTCTTCTCGCTCTCTTTTGCGAACAGGTTAGCCACCAGATATGCTAGTCGCTTGCTGCAGCTCCACCTCATACCTTTTACCTTACCCATAAGCTTAAATAGTCTTGATCGCGAGGGTGCGAGATTGCTGAGTCCCCGTGACTCACAGATACTTCCAAAACCAGCTTGCAGGTGCCATTGAACCGTGCAGATGACGCAACCAAGCTCAAGGAGGAGCTTGATGAAGATCTTGTCCTTTGTGTTGTTTCGTTCTAGTTGATCAATAGTGGAGCCCAGTTGGGGTCGATCGGGGACCTTGTCGCTTTTGGGGTTCTTCTTTTATTTTGGTTCCGTAGTCGGACCTTGACTGTATTTGGATGATGTAATGCTTTATTCATGTATTTGTGTGAAGTGGCGATTGTAAGCCAACTATGTATCTTTTCCCCTATTGTATTACATGGGTTGTTTGCGAAGATTACCTCACTTGCGACATTGCTTTCAATGTGGTTATGCCTCTAAGTCGTGCTTCGACACATGGGAGATATAGCCACATCAAGGGCGTTACACCAACGAGGAAGACTACAACCAATACGGCAACCCGATGAGAGAAGATGACGATGACGATGAAGCATACGTGAAAAGAAGAATCAATACTACATTACCTAAGAAAGATCGTAATCCATGGCTCCGACATGTCACAAGGAGGGGCTCAATTACTCGGGAACGAACAAGAAAGGGAAGAAGCTCAATGTGAAACGTCATCGATGCGGCTGATCAGGAACCTACATCTATATATATGTATCTATTTTGTGTACGCACTTAAGTAACCGTTATCGTTCAACTGATATGTTACCACCAGATGCATGGTTTCGGTGATATGCGCGCACGGGGAGAGGGAGACGCCGTCGTCGGGAGAAAAACAAATAAACAAAAACAAAAGGAAGAAAGCAGTACCAAAGAAAAGGGAAAGTAAACAGAAAATAAAAGGAAAATAATAAAAGAAAAGAAAAATTAAAAACTAGAGAAGGAAAATAATAAAAAGAAAATAATAAAAATTGGAACAGTTAGCAGTAGCTCTTGATTGAGAACCAGCGCTATAGCTACTATAGCTACTGCTATTTTGAGTTAACCTCAAATTTGGCCAACCGCCAAGTCCCAATTCTCCCTCCCCCGGATACTCTGCCCACACCCTCGTCCTCCCACTCTGCCGTCGCCGCCATCGCCCTCGCGCCGTCCGTCGCCCTACTCGCCATCGGTCGACGGCCGTCGCCCCCTGGCCGCCGTCGACCTCATCGCCAGCCGTCTCCCGAGCCCGCGCCGTCGACCACAACGCCGCCCCGCCTCTCCCCTGCCCCCGCGCCCGCCCTCGACCTTGCCGGCCCTCGCCCCGCCCCCGCCCTCGGCGCCACCGCCCCGTAAGCCTCTCCCTCTCCTCTCCCCTGCCCTCCTCTCTCTCTCTCTGCTCTCTGCTCTCTCTCTTTCTCTCTAATTTGGATGTATGAACTCTAGCTAGGAGATGTAGCAGAGAGAGAGAGAGAGAGAGAGAGAGAGGAGATGTATGAACCCTATGAACCCTAGTTTAGTGCAATTTTGTTTAGGGCAATTTACTTTAGGAAATTTTGGAAATTTAGCTTAGTGCAATTTAGTTTGGGGAAATTTTGTCTAGGGAAATTTAGGTTAGGGTATATAAAATACCTATAAATTTATAAAAAAACAATAGCTAAAACAGTAGCAAATTGGTTTTTGTAGGTATAAAAAACAGTAGCTAAAATTTATAAAAACAGTAGCTAATTAGTTTTTGTAGGTATATAAATTAGCTATAAAAAACAGTAGCAAAAATTTATAAAAAACAGTACCTAATTAGGGCAGTAGCAAATATAGCTAGTTCCAATTTTTTTAGCAAATGAGAAAATTTAGCTAGGGAAAATTTGTTTAGGACAAATAAAAACTAGTAGCAAATAAAAACCAGTAGCAAATAAAACCCTAGATAATGTTTTAGGAGCATATAGCCTATACAATGTTGTTGTTTTTAACACTTTGTTAATTTGCTAAGTCCTGGAAATTTGTCATATGATGTTATATGAACTTGTGCCAATTGTCGAAAAATATCTGAGTGGCCTAGGTTTTGCTGGAATGTTGATTCATTTCCGTTCCGGCAAATTTTAGGCACTCCATATGTCCACTTTTTAGCAAAGGTCATGCCAAAAAATTCCGTGATTTTCTGCATGACTTGTGCTAGAAACAAGGACACATGGAGTACCCGGAATTTGCCGAAAGGGGAATGAATCAACATTCCGACCAAATATAGGCCCCTTTTTTCTTTTCAATGCAGTGGTCACTGATGTGGTGGTCAGCTTGCTTCCGGCGCTATGGGATTTCACAAAGAACAATCCAAATGCACGGCCGGAGGACTTTCCCCTTCCCAGCTTTGTCGGGAGCAATTCAATGAACACCAGATCACCAGCACCTACTCAAGCAACTACAAAAAGTCCCGCTCCTGTTCATAGCAGCCTGACCTCCGTCTCTTGCATGGTCGGTGGGCCTTCTGTAACGCCCCGGACACACCCGTCGGTGGTTCTTACTCCTGGCGGGATCTAGACTGGCCCCACAGATCAACACTAGTCTTTTCTGCGCACTTTGTCCTCACTCGTGCGCACCCGGGAGCAACTTCCGGGTCGGTCACCCATCCTGACACTACTCCAAGCTGAGCACGCTTAACTTTGGAGTTCTGTCCGAATGGGCTCCCGGAAAAGAAGGAATTCCTTATTGATGTGAGTAGTCTATCATCCCTAATAATCCAGGCCATCACACCTTCATCGCTGGCTGAGCTCGACGCCCTCATGGTAATTACGCGTCATCCCCTTTTCAGCAGCATGTCTATAGTCTTCAGTTTCAGTTGCCTTTCGGATGTTTGACGTCGCAGACATGTCTCCTTCATAGGCCGACGACACCCCGTGCACCCTACTCTACGACATCAAGGGAGGTGGCCGTGGGAAAGGCAACGATCATGAAGCCAAAGGACCGCATGTTCTGTTGGGGATCGTAGCAGAAATTTAAAATTTTCTATGCATCACCAAGATCAATCTATGGAGTAATCTAGCAACGAGGGGAAGGGGAGTGCACCTACATACCCTTGTAGATCGCTAAGCGGAAGCGTTGCAAGAACGCGGATGAAGGAGTCGTACTCGTAGTGATTCAGATCGCGGTTGATTCCGATCTAAGGGCCGAACCACGGCGCCTCCGTGTTCAACACACGTGCAGCCCGGTGACGTCTCCTACGCCTTGGTCCAGCAAGGGGAGAAGCAGAGGTTGGGGAAGACTTCGTCCAGCAGCAGCACGATGGCGTGGTGGTGGTGGAGGAGCGCGGAACTCCAGCAGGGCTTCGCCAAGCACTACGAGAGACGAGGAGGGAGAGAGGTAGGGCTGCGCCAAGAGGGAGATGATCTCGCGTATGTTGCAGCCCCCAATACCTCAAGTATATATAGGGGAAGGGGAGGGGCTGCGCCCCCATCTAGGGTTCCCTCCCTAGGGGTGGCGGCAGCCCCAAAACCCATCTAGGGTTGCGGCCAAGGGGGGGAGAGGGGGGCGCACCTAGGGTGGGCCTTAAGGCCCATCTGGACCTAGGGTTTGCCCCCTCCCACTCTCCCTTGCGCCTTGGGCCTTGGTGGGAGGCGCCCTAGCCCACCTAGGGGCTGGTCCCTTCCCACTATTGGCCCATGTAGTCCTCCGGGGCTGGTGGCCCCACCTGGTGGACCCCCGGACCCCTCCAGTGGTCCCGGTACACTACCGGTGATGGCCGGAACACTTCCGGTGGCCAAAACCATACTTCCTATATATCAATCTTTACCTCCGGACCATTCCGGAACTCCTCATGACGTCTGAGATCTCATCCGGGACCCCAAACAACATTCGGTAACCGCGTACATACTTTCCCTATAACCCTAGCGTCATCGAACCTTAAGTGTGTAGACCCTACGGGTTCGGGAGTCATGTAGACATGGCCGAGACAACTCTCTGGTCAATAACCAACAGCGGGATTTGGATACCCATCTTGGCTCCTACATGTTCCACGATGATCTCATCGGATGAACCACGATGTCAAGGATTCAATCAATCTCGTATACAATTTCCTTTGTCTAGCGGTACGATACTTGCCCGAGATTCGATTGTCGGTATACCGCTACCTTGTTCAATCTCGTTACCGGCAAGTCTCTTTACTCATTCCGTAACACATCATCCCGTGATCAACTCCTTGGTCACATTGTGCACATTATGACGATGTCCTACCGAGTGGGCCCAGAGATACCTCTCCGTTTACACGGAGTGACAAATCCCAGTCTCGATTCGTGCCAACCCAACAGACACTTTCGGAGATACCCGTAGTGTACCTTTATAGCCACCCAGTTATGTTGTGACGTTTGGCACACCCAAAGCACTCCTACGGTATCCAGGAGTTGCACAATCTCATGGTCTAAGGAAATGATACTTGACATTAGAAAAGCTTTAGCATACGAACTACACGATCTTTGTGCTAGGCTTAGGATTGGGTCTTGTCCATCACATCATTCCCCTAATTATGTGATCCCGTTATCAACGACATCCAATGTCCATGGTTAGGAAACCGTAACCATCTATTGATCAACGAGCTAGTCAACTAGAGGCTTACTTGGGACATGCTGTTGTCTATGTATCCACACATGCATCTGAGTTTCCTATCGATACAATTCTAGCATGGATAATAAACGATTATCATGAACAATGAAATATATAATAATAACTAATTTATTATTGCCTCTAGGACATATTTCCAACAGTCTCGTACTTGAACTAGAGTCAATAATCTAGTTCACATCGCCATGTGATTAACACTCACAGGTCACATCGCCATGTGACCAACATCCAAGAGTCTACTAGAATCAATGATCTAGTTCACATCACTATGTGATTAACACTCAAAGAGTTCTGGGTTTGATCATGTTATGCTTGTGAGAGAGGTTGTAGTCAATGGGTCTTGCCATATTCAGATCCCTCTGTATTTCGCAAAACTTTATGTCATATCATAGATGCTGCTACCACGTTCCACATGGAGCTATTACAAATTGTTCCTCCATTATACATATCCGGCATCTCTACTCAGAGCTATCCGGATAGGTGTTAAGCTTGCATCGACGTAACTCTTTACGTCGAACTCTTCATCACCTCCATATCTGAGAAACATTTCCTTATTCCTCTAAGGATAATTTTGACTGCTATCTGGTGATCTACTCCTAGATCACCTTTGTACCCTCTTGCCAGACATGTGGCAAGGCACACATCAGGTGCGGTACTCAGCATGGCATACCGTATAGAGCCTATGACAAAAGCATAGGGGACGACCTTCGTCCTTCCTCTTTCTTCTGTCGTGGTCAATCTTTGAGTCTTACTCAACTTCACACCTTACGACTCAGGTAAGAACCCCTTCTTTGACTGATCTATTTTGAACTCTTTCAAAAACATGTCAAGGTGTGCGTTCTTTGAAAGTATCATCAGGCGTCTTGATCTATTTCTATAGATCCTGATGCCCAATATGTAAGCAGCTTTATCCAGGTCTTCCTTTGAAAATCACTCTTCAAACAACCGTTTATGCTTTCGAGAAATTCTACATCATTTCGAATCAACAATATGTCGTCCACATATACTTATCAGAAATGTTGTAGTGCTCCCACTCACTTTCTTGTAAATACAAGTTTCGAGCAAACATTGTATAAACCTAAAAGCTTTGATCACTCCATCAAAGCATATATTCTGACTCCGAGATGCTTGCTCTAGTCCATAGAAGGATCGCTGGAGCCAGCATACCTTTTAGCATCCTTAGGATCGACAAAACTTTGATTGTATCACATACAACTCTTTCTTACGAAAACTGGTAAGAAAACTTGTTTTTGACATCCATCTATCAGATTTCATAATCAAAAAATACAGCTAATGCGAACATGATTCCAACGGACTTAAGCATCGCTACGGGTGAGAAATTCTCATCGTAGTCAACTCCTTGAACTTGTGAAAAGACTCTTTCCCACAAGTCGGGCTTCATAGACGGTAACATTACCGCCCACGCCCGTCTTCTTCTCAAAGATCCATTTATCTCAATGGCTTGCTGATCATCGGGCAAGTCCATACTTTGTTCTGATACATGGATCCTATCTCGGATTTCATGGCTTCTAACCATTTGTTGGAATACGGGCCCACCATCGCTTCTCCATAGCTCGTAGGTTCATTGTTGTCTAACAACATGATATCTAAGACAGGATTACCGTACCACTCAGGAGTAGTACATATCCTTGTCGACCTACGAGGTTCGATAGCAACTTGATCTGAAGCTTCATGATCACTATCATTAACTTCCTATTCAACAGACGTAGGCACCACAAAAAACATCTTTCTGTGTTGCGTCACTCTCTAGTTGAAATAAAGGTTCGACAACCTCATCAAGTTCTATCTTCCTCCCACTCAATTCTTTTGAGAGAAACTCCTTCTCGAGAAAGGACCCATTCTTGGCGACAAACAATTTGCCCTCGGATCTGAGATAGAAGGTGTACCCAACTATCACCTTTGGGTATCCTATGAAGATGTGTTTGACCGCTTTGGGTTCGAGCTTCTCCGGCTAAAGCCTTAAGCATCGCAGCCCCAAACATTAAGAAACGACAACTTTGGTTTCTTGCCAAACCAATGTTCATATGACGTCGTCTCAACGGACTTATATGGTGTCCTATCTAAAGTGAATGCAGCTGTCTCTAATGCATAACCTCAAAATAATAGCGGTAGATCGATAAGAGACATCATAGATCGCACCATATCTCATAAGGTTCGATTATGACGTCCGGACACACCATTACGTTGTGGTGTTCCAGGTGGCTTCAACTGCGAAACAATTCCACAATGTCTTAAGTGATTGCCAAACTCATAACTCAGAAAATCCCCTTTTGATTAGATCGTAGGAACATGATCTTCTTTGTTATGATGATTCTTAACTTCACTCTGAAATCGCTTGAACTTTTCAAACGTTTCAGACTTGTGCTTCATTAAGTAGATATACCTATATCTACCCAAATCGCCAGTGAAGATGAGAAAATAGCGATATCCACCACACGCTTCAATTCTCATTGGATCACTCGCATCAGCATGTATGATTTCCAACAAGTCACTTGCCCGTTTCATTGCACCTGAAAACGAGGTCTTAGTCATCCTGCCCATGAGGCATGGCTTGCATGTGTCAAGAGATTCAAAATCAATTGACTCAAAACATCCATTGACATGGAGTTTCTTCATGCATCTTACGCCAATATGACCTAAGCGGCAGTGCCACAAGAAAGTGGTACTATCATTATTAACTCTACATCTTTTGGCGTGAACATGCGTATTACTACGACCGAGATTCAATGAACCATTCCATAGGGTGCGTGACCATGAAAGGTATTATTCATGTAAACAGAATAACCATTATTCTCTAACTTAAATGAATAACCATATTGCAATGAACATGATCTAATCATATTCATGCTCAACGTAGACACCTGATAACATTTATCTAGGTTCAATACTAACCCCGAAGGCAGATGGAGCGTGTGATGGTGATCTCATCAACTTTGGAAACACTTCCAACACACATCGTCACCTCGCACTTAGCCAGTCTCCGTTCAGTCCGTACCTTTTGCTTCAAGTCACCAATAATAGTAACTGAACCGGTATCCAATACCCAGGTGCTACCAGGAGTACTAGTGAGGTACACATTAATAACACGTATATACTTTGTTGAAGTTGCCAGCCTTCTTATCTACCATGTATTTGGGGTAGTTCCGCTACCAGTGACCGTTCCCCTTACAATAGAAGCACTTAGTCTCGGGTTTGGGTTCAACCTTGGGTTCTTTCACTGGAACGGCAACTGGTGTGCCATCCATGAAGTTTCCCTTCTAGCCCTTGCCCTTCTTGAAACCAGTGGTCTTGTTAAACCATCAACACTTGATGCTCCTTTCTTGATTTCTACCTTTTGCGGTCTTAAGCACCGCGAACAGCTCCGGGATCAACTCCATCCCTTGCATGTCATAGTTCATCATGAAGATCTAGTGGCTTAGTGATAGTGGCTAGAGAATCTATCAATCACTATCTTATCTGGAAGTTTTAGCTACCACTTGATTCAAGTGATTGTAGCACCCAGACATTCTGAGCACATGCTCACTAGCTGAGCTATTCTCCTCCATCTTGTTGGCAAAAGAACTTGTCAGAGGTCTCACACCTCTCAACACGGGCATGAGCCTGAAATCCCAATTTCAGCTCTTGGAACATCTCATATGTTCTATGCCGTTCAAAACGTCATTGGAATCCCGATTCTAAGCCATAAAGTATGGTGCACTAAACTATCAAGTAGGTTGTCAGAATCGTGATTCTGTTATACGATTCTACGACTTTACGATCCAAACTAACCCCTATGATTCTATGATTTTAATTCATAGAATATACGTTTCTGCGATCCTGATAGTGAAGATTCTACGATTTGCGATCTTACCATCGGAGCTCCGATCCTATTCAAAATCGCGATTCTGACAACCTTGGTCATCAGGATGTGTCTGTCAGGTGTTCACAACATCCACAGACAATGTTGTAGGGGTTTTCACATCGAGCGGTGCATCAAAGACGTAAGCCTTCTGTGTAGCAGTGAGGACACTCCTCGGACTACGGACCCAGTCCGCATCATTGCTTACAATATCTTTCAGCTTGGTCTTTCTCTAGGAACGTATTGAAACAGGGAGCTACAACGTGAGCTATTTATCTACAACATATTTGCAAAGACAATTTAGACTATGTTCATGATAATTAAGTTCATCTAATCAAATTATTTAATGAACTCCCACTCAGATAGACATCCCTCTAGTCATCTAAGTGAAACATGATCCGAATCGACTAGGCCGTGTCCGATCATCACGTGAGACGGACTAGTCATCAACGGTGAACATCTCATGTTGATCGTATCTTCTATACGACTCATGTTCGACCTTTCGGTCTTCCGTGTTCCGAGGCCATGTCTATACATGCTAGGCTCGTCAAGTCAACCTAAGTGTTTCGCATGTGTCCTGAGGCCATGTTTGTACATGCTAGGCTCGTCAACACCCGTTGTATTCGAACGTTAGAATCTATCACACCCGATCATCACGTGGTGCTTCGAAACAACGAACCTTCGCAAAGGTGCACAGTTAGGGGGAACACTTTTCTTGAAATTTTAGTGCGGGTTCATCTTATTTAAGCTACCGTCGTTCTAAGCAAATAAGATGTAAGACATGATAAACATCACATGCAATCAAATAGTGACATGATATGGCCAATATCATTTTGCTCCTTTTGATCTCCATCTTCGGGGCTCCATGATCATCGTTGTCACCGGCATGACACCATGATCTCCATCATCATGATCTCCATCATCGTGTCTTCTTGAAGTTGTCTCATCATCTATTACTTCTACTACTATGGCTAACGCTTTAGCAATAAAGTAAAGTAATTACATGACGTTTATGTTGACACGCAGGTCATAGATAAATTAAGACAACTCCTATGGCTCCTGCCGGTTGTCACACTCATCGACATGCAAGTCATGATTCCTATTACAAGAACATGATCAATCTCATACATCACATATATCATTCATCACATCCTTTTGGCCATATCATATCACAAGGCATATGCTGCAAAAACAAGTTACACGTCCTCTAATTGTTGTTGCAAGTTTTTACGTGGCTGCTATAGGTTTCTAGCAAGAACGTTTCTTACCTACGCCAAGACCACAACGTGATATGCCAATTTCTATTTACCCTTCATACGGACCCTTTTCATCGAATCCGATCCGACTAAAGTGGGAGAGACAGACACCCGCTAGCCACCTTATGCAACTAGTGCATGTCAGTCGGTGGAACCAGTCTCACGTAAGAGTACGTGTAAGGTCGGTCCGGGCCGCTTCATCCCACAATGCTGCCGAATCAAGATAAGACTAGTAACGGCAGGTAAATTGACAAAATCGACGCCCACAACTGCTTTGTGTTCTACTCGTGCATAGAAACTATGCATAGACCTAGCTCATGATGCCACTGTTGGGGATCGTAGCAGAAATTTAAAATTTTCTACGCATCACCAAGATCAATCTATGGAGTAATCTAGCAACGAGGGGAAGGGGAGTGCATATACATACCCTTGTAGATCGCTAAGCGGAAGCATTGCAAGAACGTGGATGAAGGAGTTGTACTCGTAGCGATTCAGATCGCGGTTGATTCCGATCTAAGCGTCGAACCACAGCGCCTCCGTGTTCAACACACGTGCAGCCCGGTGACGCCTCCTACGCCTTGATCCAGCAAGGGAGAAGGAGAGGTTGGGGAAGACTCCGTCCAGCAGCAGCACGACGGCGTGGTGGTGGTGGAGGAGCGTGGAACTCCAGCAGGGCTTCGCCAAGCACTACGAGAGAAGAGGAGGGAGAGAGGTAGGGCTGCGCCAAGAGGGAGATGATCTCACGTATGTTGCAGCCCCCAATACCTCAAGTATATATAGGGGAAGGGGAGGGGCTGTGCCCCCATCTAGGGTTCCCTCCCTAGGGGTGGCGGCAGCCCCAAAACCCATCTAGGGTTGCGGCCAAGGGGAGAGAGAGGGGGCACACCTAGGGTGGGAACGTAGCAGAATTTTAAAATTCTCTATGCATCAGCAAGATCAATCTATGGAGTCATCTAGCAACGAGGGAGCGAGGAGTGCATCTACATACCCTTGTAGATCGCGCGCGGAAGCGTTTAAGAGAATGGGGTTGATGGAGTCATACTCGGCGTGATCCAAATCACCAATGACCTAGTGCCAAACGGACGGCACCTCCGCATTCAACACACGTACAGTTGGGAAGACGTCTCCTCCAAATTGATCCAGCAAGGGGGAAGGAGAGGTTGATGAAGATCCAGCAGCACGACGGCGTGGTGGTGGATGCAGCAGGATCCCGGCAGGGCTCCGCCAAGCGCAAGCGGGGAGGAGAGGTGTTACGGAGGGAGAGGGAGGCGCCAAGAGCAAAAGTGCGGCTGCCCTCCCTCCCCCCTCTTTATATAGGGACCTTGGGGGGGCGCCGGCCCTAGGGAGATGGATCTCCAAGGGGGCGGAGGCCAAGGGGTGGCTTCCCCCCCAAGCCAAGTGGGGGGCGCCCCCACCCCTAGGGTTTCCCAACCCTAGGCGCAGGGGAGGCCCAAGGGGGGGCGCACCAGCCCACTAGGGGCTGGTTCCCCTCCCAATTCAGCCCATGGGGCCCTCCGGGATAGGTGGCCCCACCCGGTGGACCCCCGGGACCCTTTCGGTGGTCCCGGTACAATACCGGCAAACCCCGAAACCTTCCCGATGGCCGAAACTGGACTTCCTATATATAAATCTTTACCTCCGGACCATTCCGGAACTCCTCGTGACGTCCGGGATCTCATCCGGAACTCCGAACAACTTTCAGGTTACTGCGTACTAATATCTCTACAACCCTAGCGTCACCGAACCTTAAGTGTGTAGACCCTACGGGTTCGGGAGACATGCAGACATGACCGAGATGACTCTCCGGTCAATAACCAACAGCGGGGTCTGGATACCCATGTTGGCTCCCACATGCTCCAAGATGATCTCATCGGATGAACCACGATGTCGAGGATTCAATCAATCCGTATACAATTCCCTTTGTCAATCGGTGCGTTACTTGCCCGAGACTCGATCGTCAGTATCCCAATACCTCGTTCAATCTCATTACCGGCAAGTCACTTTACTCGTGCCGTAATGCATGATCCCGTGATCAACCACTTGGTCACATTGAGCTCATTATGATGATGCATTACCGAGTGGGCCCAGAGATACCTCTCCATCATATGGAGTGACAAATCCCAGTCTCGATTCGTGCCAACCCAATAGACACTTTCGGAGATACCTGTAGTGTACCTTTATAGTCACCCAGTTACGTTGTGGCATTTGGCACACCCAAGGCACTCCTACGGTATCCGGGAGTTGCAAAATCTCATGGTCTAAGGAAATGATACTTGACATTCGGAAAAGCTACAGCAAACGAACTACACGATCTTTGAGCTATGCTTAAGATTGGGTCTTCTCCATCACATCATTCTCCTAATGATGTGATCCCGTTATCAATGACATCCAATGTGCATAGTCAGGAAACCATGACTATCTTTTGATAAACAAGCTAGTCAACTAGAGGCTCACTAGGGACGTGTTGTGGTCTATGTATTCACACATGTATTACGATTTTCGGATAACACAATTATAGCATGAACAATAGACAATTTTCATGAACAAAGAAATATAGTAATAACCATTTTATTATTGCCTCTAGGGCATATTTCCAACAGTCTCCCACTTGCACTAGAGTCAATAGTCTAGTTACATTGTGATGAATCGAACACCCATGCAGTTCTGGTGTTGATCATGTTTTGCTCTAGGGAGAGGTTTAGTCAACGGATCTGCCACATTCAGGTCCGTATGTACTTTACAAATCTCTATGTCTCCATTTTGAACACTTCCACGAATGGAGTTGAAGCGACACTTGATATGCCTGGTATTCTTGTGAAACCTGGGCTCCTTGGCAAGGGCAATAGCTCCAGTGTTGTCACAGAAGAGAGTCATCGGGCCCGACGCATTGGGTATGACCCCTAGGTCGGTAATGAACTCCTTCACCGAGACTGCTTCTTGTGCTGCCTCCGAGGCCGCCATGTACTCCGCTTCACATGTAGATCCCGCCACAACGCTTTGCTTGCAACTGCACCAGCTTACTGCCCCACCATTCAAAATATACACGTATCCGGTTTGTGAGTTAGAGTCATCCAGATCTGTGTCGATGCTAGCATCGACGTAACCCTTTATGACGAGATCTTCGTCACCTCCATAAACGAGAAACATATCCTTAGTCCTTTTCAGGTACTTCAGGATATTCTTGACTGCTATCCAGTGTTCCATGCCGGGATTACTTTGGTACCTTCCTACCAAACTTACGGCAAGGTTTACATTAGGTCTGGTACACAGCATAGCATACATGATAGACCCTATGGCCGAGGCATAGGGCACGACACTCATCTTTTCTCTATCTTCTGTCGTGGTCGGGCATTGAGCCGTTCTCAATCTCGTACCTTGCAATACAGGCAAGAACCCCTTCTTTGACTGATCCATTTTGAACTTCTTCAATATCTTGTCAAGGTACGTACTTTGTGAAAGACCAATGAGGCATCTCGATCTATCTCTATAGATCTTGATGCCTAATATATAAGCAGCTTCTCCAAGGTCCTTCATTGAAAAACACTTGTTCAAGTAGGCATGTATGCTTTCCAAGAATTCTATATCATTTCCCATCAACAGTATGTCATCCACATACAATATGAGAAATGCTACAGAGCTCCCACTCACTTTCTTGTAAATGTAGGCTTCTCCATAAGTCTGTGTAAACCCAAACGCTTTGATTATCTCATCAAAACGAATGTTCTAACTCCGAGATGCTTGCACCAGCCCATAAATTGAGCGTTGGAGCTTGCACACCTTGTCAGCATTCTTAGGATCGACAAAACCTTCCGGCTGCATCATATACAATTCTTCCTTAAGGTAACCATTAAGGAATGCCGTTTTGACGTCCATTTGCCATATCTCATAGTCATAGAATGCGGCAATTGCTAACATGATTCGGACGGACTTCGGCTTCGCTACGGGTGAGAAAGTCTCATCGTAGTCAACCCCTTCAACTTGTCGATAACCCTTAGCGACAAGCCGAGCTTTATAGATGGTTACGTTACCATCCGCATCTATCTTCTTCTTAAAGATCCATTTATTTTCTATGGCTCGCCGATCATCAGGCAAGTCAGTCAAAGTCCATACTTCGTTTTCATACATGGATCATATCTCGGATTTCATGGCTTCCAGCCATTTGTCGGAATCCAGGCCCGCCATCGCTTCTTCATAGTTCGAAGGTTCACCGTTGTCTAACAACATGATTTCCAAGACAGGATTGCCGTACCACTCTGGTGCGGAACATGTCCTTGTGGACCTACGAAGTTCAGTAGCAACTTGATCTGAAGTTTCATGATCATCATCATTAACTTCCTCTCTAGTCGGTGCAGGCACCTCAGGAACATTTTCTTGAGCTGCGCTACTTACCGGTTCAAGAGGTAATACTTCATCAAGTTCTACTTTCCTCCCACTTATTTCTTTCGAGAGAAACTCTTTCTCTAGAAAGGACCCATTCTTGGCAACAAAGATCTTGCCTTCGGATCTGAGGTAGAAGGTATACCCAATAGTTTCTTTAGGGTATCCTATGAAGACGCATTTTTCTGATTTGGGTTCGAGCTTTTCAGGTTGAAGTTTCTTGACATAAGCATCGCATCCCCAAACTTTTAGAAACGACAGCTTAGGTTTCTTCCCAAACCATAATTCATACGGTGTCGTCTCAACGGATTTCGACGGAGCCCTATTTAAAGTGAATGCGGCAGTCTCTAAAGCATAGCCCCAAAATGACAGCGGTAAATCGGTAAGAGACATCATAGATCGCACCATATCCAATAGAGTGCGATTACGACGTTCGGACACACCATTACGCTGAGGTGTTCCAGGTGGCGTGAGTTGTGAAACTATTCCATATTTTCTTAAGTGTGTGCCAAATTCGTGACTCAAGTATTCTCCCCCACGATCTGATCGCAAGAACTTGATTTTCCTGTCACGTTGATTCTCAACCTCACTCTGAAATTCCTTGAACTTTTCAAAGGTCTCAGACTTGTGTTTCATTAAGTAGACATACCCATATCTACTCAAGTCATTAGTGAGGGTGAGAACATAACGATAGCCACCGCGAGCCTCAACACTCATTGGACCGCACACATCAGTATGTATGATTTCCAATAAGTTGGCTGTTCGCTCCATTGTTCCTAAGAACGGAGTCTTGGTCATTTTACCCATGAGGCATGGTTCGCACGTGTCAAATGATTCGTAATCAAGAGACTCCAAAAGTCCATCGGCATGTAGCTTCTTCATGCGTTTGACACCTATGTGACCAAGGCAGCAGTGCCACAAGTATGTGGGACTATCATTATCAACCTTACATCTTTTGGTATTCACACTATGAATATGTGTAACATTACGCTCGAGATTCATTAAGAATAAATCATTCACCAGCGGAGCATGACCATAAAACATATCTCTCATATAAATAGAACAACCATTATTCTCGGATTTAAATGAGTAGCCATCTCGAATTAAACGAGATCCTGATACAATGTTCATGCTCAAAGCTGGCACTAAATAACAATTATTGAGGTTTAAAACTAACCCCGTAGGTAAATGTAGAGGTAGCGTGCCGACGGCGATCACATCGACCTTGGAACCATTCCCGACGCGCATCGTCACCTCGTCCTTCGCCAGTCTCCGCTTATTCTGCAGCTCCTGCTTTGAGTTACAAATGTGAGCAACTGCACCGGTATCAAATACCCAGGAGCTACTATGAGTACTGGTAAGGTACACATCAATTACATGTATATCACATATACCTTTAGTGTTGCCGGCCTTCTTGTCCGCTAAGTATTTGGGGCAGTTCCGCTTCCAGTGACCACTTCCCTTGCAATAAAAACACTTAGTCTCGAGCTTGGGTCCATTCTTTGGCTTCTTCCCGGCAGCTTGCTTACCGGGCGCGACAACTCCCTTGCCGTCCTTCTTGAAGTTCTTTTTACCCTTGCCTTTCTTGAACTTAGTGGTTTTATTCACCATCAACACTTGATGTTCCTTTCTGATTTCTACCTCCGCTGGTTTCAACATTGAATATACCTCAAGAATGGTCTTTTCCATCCCCTGCATATTGAAGTTCATCACAAAGCTCTTGTAGCTCGGTGGAAGCGACTGAAGGATTCTGTCAATGACCGCGTCATCCGGAGATTAACTCCCAGCTGAGTCAAGCGGTTATGCAACCCAGACATTTTGAGTATGTGCTCACTGACAGAACTATTTTCCTCCATCTTACAGCTAAAGAACTTGTCGGAGACTTCATATCTCTCGACCCGGGCATGAGCTTGGAAAACCATTTTCAGCTCTTCGAACATCTCATATGCTCCGTGTCTCTCAAAACGCTTTTGGAGCCCCGGTTCTAAGCTGTAAAGCATGCCACACTGAACGAGGGAGTAATCATCGGCACGTGACTGCCAAGCGTTCATAACGTCTTGGTTCTCTGGGACAGGTGCGTTACCTAGCGGTGCTTCTAGGACATAATCTTTCTTGGCAGCTATGAGGATGATCCTCAGGTTCCGGACCCAGTCCGTATAGTTGCTGCCATCATCTTTCAGCTTGGTTTTCTCTAGGAACGCGTTGAAGTTGAGGACAACGTGGGCCATTTGATCTACAAGACATATTGTAAAGATTTTAGACTAAGTTCATGATAATTAAGTTCATCTAATCAAATTACTCAATGAACTCCCACTCAGATAGACATCCCTCTAGTCATCTAAGTGAAACATGATCCGAGTCAACTAGGCCGTGTCCGATCATCACGTGAGACGGACTAGTCAACATCGGTGAACATCTTCATGTTGATCGTATCTTCTATACGACTCATGCTCGACCTTTCGGTCTTGTGTGTTCCGAGGCCATGTCTGTACATGCTAGGCTCGTCAAGTCAACCTAAGTGTATTGCGTGTGTAAATCTGGCTTACACCCATTATATTCGAAAGTTAGAATCTATCACACCCAATCATCACGTGGTGCTTCGAAACAATGAACCTTCGCAATGGTGCACAGTTAGGGGGAACACTTTCTTGAAATTATTACGAGGGATCATCTTATTTAAGCTACCGTCGTTCTAAGCAAATAAGATGTAAAACATGATAAACATCACATGCAATCAAATAGTGACATGATATGGCCAATATCATTTGCTCCTTTTGATCTCCATCTTCGGGGCTCCATGATCATCGTTGTCACCGGCATGACACCATGATCTCCATCATCATGATCTCCATCATCATGATCTCCATCATCGTGTCTTCTTGAAGTTGTCTCGTCATCTATTACTTCTACTACTATGGCTAACACTTTAGCAATAAAGTAAAGTAATTACATGACGTTTATGTTGACATGCAGGTCATAAATAAATAAAGACAACTCCTATGGCTCCTGCCAGTTGTCATACTCATCGACATGCAAGTCGTGATTCCTATTACAAGAACATGATCATCTCATACATCACATATATCATTCATCACATCCTTTGGCCATATCACATCACAAAACACTTGCTGCAAAAACAAGTTAGACGTCCTCTAATTGTTGTTGCAAGTTTTTACGTGGCTGCTATAGGTTTCTAGCAAGAACATTTCTTACCTACGCCAAGACCACAACGTGAATTGCCAATTTCTATTTACCATTCATAAGGACCCTGTTCATCGAATCCGATCCAGCTAAAGTGGGAGAGACAGACACCCGCCAGCTACCTTATGCAACTAGTGCATGTCAGTCGGTGGAACCAGTCTCAGGTAAGCGTACGTGTAAGGTCGGTCCGGGCCGCTTCATCCCACAATGCCGCCGAATCAAGATAAGACTAGTAACAGCAAGATAATTGGCAATATCGACGCCCACAACTACTTTGTGTTTTACTAGTGCATAGAAACTACGCATAGACCTAGCTCATGATGCCACTGTTGGGGGACGTAGCAGAATTTTAAAATTTTCTACGCATCAGCAAGATCAATCTATGGAGTCATCTAGCAACGAGGGAGAGATGAGTGCATCTACATACCCTTGTAGATCGCGCGCGGAAGCGTTCAAGAGAACGGGGTTGATGGAGTCGTACTCGACGTGATCCAAATCACTGATGTCCTAGTGCCGAACGGACGGCACCTCCGCGTTCAACACACGTACGGTTGGGAAGATGTCTACTCCAAGTTGATCCAGCAAGGGGGAAGGAGAGGTTGATGAAGATCCAGCAGCATGACGGCGTGGTGGTGGATGCAGCAGGATCCCGACAGGGCTTCGCCAAGCGCAAGCGGGGAGGAGAGGTGTTACGGAGGGAGAGGGAGGCGCCAAGAGCAAAAGTGCGGCTGCCCTCCCTCCCCCCCTCTTTATATAGGGACCTTGGGGGGGCGCCGGCCCTAGGGAGATGGATCTCCAAGGGGGCGGCGGCCAAGGGGTGGCTTCCCCCCAAGCCAAGTGGGGGGCGCCCCCTCCCCTAGCGTTTCCCAACCCTAGGCGCAG
The DNA here is from genome assembly GCF_018294505.1 of Triticum aestivum. NCBI lineage: Eukaryota > Viridiplantae > Streptophyta > Magnoliopsida > Poales > Poaceae > Triticum > Triticum aestivum. The sequence continues at coordinate 23,922,574 of NC_057794.1, forward strand.
GGGAGGCCCAAGGGGCGGCGCACCAGCCCACTAGGGGCTGGTTCCCCTCCCAATTCAGCCCATGGTGCCCTCCGGGATAGGTGGCCCCACCCGGTGGACCCCTGGAACCCTTCCGGTGGTCCCGGTACAATACGGCGAACCCCGAAACCTTCCCGATGGCCGAAACTGGACTTCCTATATATAATTCTTTACCTCCGACCATTCCGGAACTCCTCGTGACGTCCGAGATCTCATCCGGGACTCCGAACAACTTTCGGGTTACTGCATACTAATATCTCTACAACCCTAGCGTCACCGAACCTTAAGTGTGTAGACCCTACGGGTTCGGGAGACATGCAGACATGATCGGGACGACTCTCCTGTCAATAACCAACAGCGGGATCTGGAGACCCATGTTGGCTCCCACATGCTCCACGATGATCTCATCGGATGAACCACGATGTCGAGGATTCAATCAATCCGTATACAATTCCCTTTGTCAATCGGTACGTTACTTGCCCGAGACTCGATCGTCGGTATCCCAATACCTCGTTCAATCTCGGTACCGGCAAGTCACTTTACTCGTGTCGTAATGCATGATCCCGTGATCAACCACTTGGTCACATTGAGCTCATTATGATGATGCATTACCGAGTGGGCCCAGAGATACCACTCCGTCATACGGAGTGACAAATCCCAATCTCGATTCGTGCCAACCCAACAGACACTTTCGGAGATACCTGTAGTGTACCTTTATAGTCACCCAGTTACGTTGTGACGTTTGGCACACCCAAGGCACTCCTACGGTATCCGAGAGTTGCACAATCTCATGGTCTAAGGAAATGATACTTGACATTCGGAAAAGCTACAGCAAACGAACTACACGATCTTTGAGCTATGCTCAGGATTGGGTCTTGTCCATCACATCATTCTCCTAATGATGTGATCCCATTATCAATGACATCCAATGTCCATAGTCAGGAAACCATGACTATCTTTTGATCAACGAGCTAGTCAACTAGAGGCTCACTAGGGACGTGTTGTGGTCTATGTATTCACACATGTATTACGATTTCCGGATAACACAATTATAGCATGAACAATAGACAATTATCATGAACAAAGAAATATAATAATAACCATTTTATTATTGCCTCTAGGGCATATTTCCAACAGTCCATCACATCATTCCCCTAATGATGTGATCCCGTTATCAATGACATCCAATGTCCATGGTTAGGAAACTGTAACCATCTATTGATCAATGAGCTAGTCAACTAGAGGCTTACTAGGGACATGGTGTTGTCTATGTATCCACACATGCATCTGAGTTTCCTATCGATACAATTCTAGCATGGATAATAAACGATTATCATGAACAATGAAATATATAATAATAACTAATTTATTATTGCCTCTAGGGCATATTTCCAACATGTTCCACAACCGAGAGATGCCCAATGGCGTCTGCAAGGTTAACATGGCCAGTGTCTTAGCGGGCTTCGAGGATTTGCCTCCTCCGGTACCATTCGACGATGATGAGACCCCTAAGATGATTGGCACATGCAAGAGCTGCTTCTTGCCTTAGCCCAAGTCTCTTCTTCGTCTCGAGGCTCCAAGTATCACGCCAACGCCACCTTCTCAAGAAGGTATAACCACCACCCACCTACCACATTACCTGCACCTGTTGTGGCGAGTGATAGAGGACGATGTGAGGGAGAGCCTCCATTAGTGCCATATGATGTAGCCCCCGTTGTTAAAGAAGCAAATATTGATGATGACATGGAAGAGGACGATGATGATGACCCAGACAAATATTTCAATACCGCCTATGATGATGGAGGATTGATGGCTCAGGACGGCGAAGACTCAGGCGATGAGCGTGGAGATGATGACTTGATGCTGCCTGATTTGCCGGAGCCGGAACTTCCTAAGGCGGAATGCCAAAAGTATCTCTTCAAGCAATCCTCACAGGAGACGCCTCCAGATGCCGCCTGTACCCAGCAACCCCCCCGACGCCCGTCCACTGATTAGCCCGAGGACACTCGGGGTGGTGGTTAGGGAAGGTATGGTGGACTCACTACCGCCACCCGCTAAGAAGCAAAGGAGGAGACTGGACAAGAAAGGCCCTAAAGGAGCCAGAGCTGCTTCAAGCAGGCAGCCGCCTCTGGAGCCCCGGTTGGTAGACAGAATAACTGTCGAAGGTGCACAACGCTTCCATGTCGCCGGCCAGCCGATCCTACCTGCGAAAGCGCTAGAGCACATAGTGAACAATGATCTAAGGAGACTCCATGAAGATGTGCTGGCCAGAGAGAAAAGCCTTCTGGTCGCGAAAAACCCAGGATACCCGCTTTACGCAGCTCAGGTGCCGGGTGGGAGGTTGTACGTCGAGAGATGGCCCGCTAATAAGTTCATCCTGCGATTTGACTACATCTACGACATGTTCCACATGACCAAGCTGGATTTCCAGTTCATCCGCATGTATGTGTTGTATCTGAACCACTTCATCAGGGTCGAGAACATAAAATATATCTGTGTCGTGGACCCGTTCTATATGCACGAGAGCTTCTTGGCAGTTTGCAAAGAGCACCGTGACTATGCGAGCAAGTACCTCGGTGAATCATGATCGCTAATAAGGACAAGGAAGTGAGTCTCTTGCCTTATCATCCCACGTAAGTCATCCGCACATATCCTTTCGTAAGTGTTAATCATCCTTTGCAAGCATGGAGGCTAATTTGAGGTGTACTTAATTTGCGCAGCGGGGGGGGGGGGCGTCCTCATCGTTCTGTCCCCGGAATACTCCCATGCGATGTACTTGGACTCATCGAAGAACCTCAGGAAAAAGGATTACAAGCACATAAAGAGTGTTCTCGGTAGTGCCATGTTAATCTTCAGCCTGTCTGGTGGATATATCAAGGTGAAAAAGTACAGGAATCGCGGGCTGGCTTTCTGTCATAAGACCGACTTCTGCTGCATCCAGTAACCGCACACCCAGTATGGCTGATGGATTCTACCTCATGCATCACCTGCTCGAGTATAGATGGGATAATCAACGCCTTCGCATGTCACCTACTACCAATGATGCCGAGATTGTCAGTTGGGCCACAAGCATAGGAAGGACATCGGATATCGAATCAGAGCTAAGTTTTATCACGTAGAGTGTGAACTTGCCCAAGTGATCATGAACCAGGTCCTCGAACCAACAGGGATGTTTCTACCATGGGCAATCACGCAGGAAGATGTCCGAGCACTGCTACTCGCTCAGCGTCTAGACCTGAAGCCTTTCAAGAAGCTCGGGTGCTTCCTCCCTGACTATGAAGATTGGACCACCGACATGGAGGACTGATTGTTGGTGACAATGTGTCACTACTGTCTTTCTATGGTAAAACTTTGAGTTTATGCACGACGAAACTATGTGATGTAACTAAACCGTGGTCCTGAACTAGCGTAGATCGCTCTAGTTAATTAGTTTGGGTATGAGGAATTTCGTCATTTATGTTTACTATTGTTTGATTGCATTTTTCTAATTATGCCTCCTTATTTTCTTAAGTACATTATGTTGCATATTATCGTTCAATTCATCAACTCACGATGCAGGTACATAGATCAGAGATGGCGAAGGGCTACTATGCCGTGTACGTTGGGAGGGTTCCAGGAGTCTATGACCACTGGACAGCCACTCAGGCCCAAGTGCACAGGTACCCGGGTGCTAGCCACAGAGGGTTCGACAACAGAGCCGAAGCGGAAAGTAGTTACTTGAGGAGGACACTCCAGCATGAGCAGGGGCGGGACCGCCGGTACTATATAGTCGCGCTCTTGCTCATGTTGATCGCTCTTCTCTTCTACATCATGGTTTAGATAGAGATGATGAAACTTGTGTGTGTGCCATGACCATGCAGTTGCACTTATTCGAGACATGACATGATCGCACTTGTGTATCGCTATTTTCGAGATTTGATGATATTTGTGTTGAATGATGATGATGGTATGATGAGACTACTGCATGTCTATGATATGATGAGAATAGTGTATGCTTAGTATGATATGATGAAATTATTGTATAGAGCCTGTATAAATACACCAAAATACGTAGTGGGTGAGGATCGGCGAAAGCAGGAACATTAGCAGTAGCGCTAGAGAGTACCTAGCAGTAGCGCTGGCTTAGCAGCAGCGCTTCGCATGAAAAGGCGGTACTGATAACTATCAGTAGCGCTGGTCCAGGAAGCGCTACTGCTAACAATACTTAGTAGTAGCGCTGCCTATACCAGCACTACTGCTACAACTTAGCTGTAGCGCGCTAGCAGTAGCGTTGGACCCAGCGCTAGTGCTATGCATATTTCAAAAAGCTACTACTAGGGTTTTCTGTAGTAGTGTTAGGTTCCGTGACTTTTCTTTAAGAATTTCTCAAATTAAAATATCATGTCTGACATAATTGGCAAAAAATACATGTACACACATCTACAACTAACAAGTTAATATGTCAATCTTAAACTATATTGGCAAATATAAATATGTCTACATTTTTTAATAGAAAACCTTAAAACAAACCAACACTGCAAGACACCAAGAAAATGGTACAAATATAAATTGCAGAATAGGAGTGATTATGAAAAGTTAGTATAGTATGTATGACAAGAATACATGATTACTTCGTAAAAAAATATATCATATATCAATGAGAAAATCAAACTGACCTAAGACAACAAAGTGTTTGCCAAAGGCTCATATTTGTGATTTTGACCACCTTTCGTTCCAATTTTCTACAGTCAAATCAAATAAAGCATTCTCATGATAGAATTTTAAAAATTTAGTCTGCACATCGGGCATGCCACTCTGCTAGTACACAAAAAATCGAGTACGTATAGGAAAAATAGGCCAATCTTTTTGTTGGGCCGAGATTTTTTAGAAGCTTATAAATCACAATATTATTGAACGGAAATTTACAGATCTGTCACGAATGTGTACAGTGTTTCATAGAATTATTTTTAATATTTTAAACTTGGAAATTTTATTGTTTGAATTTTTAAAACTTGAAATGTCTGCCGAAACTTGGCACTCAGGAATACCAAGCTCCGGTCTCACAAAAAGATGGCTCCAATCTAGTCGAAGGCACCCTCTTTCTTAGATGGAGGAGACCCTCTTAGAGAACCATCCCATTGTGCAATAACAATACCATATAAAATTAATAAATTCCCTCAAAAAAAGAAGGTATAGTTGATAAACCAAACCTGTAGGTACTCACCACGTCGAAGATATCCGTCGTCCATCCAAATCCAACCAACCACTGGTTCCCCGTCGTGACATAAATGCATGCACGTGACAGTTACACTATCATTACAAGTTGTATATAGTATAGTACGTACGTGCAGCTGCACGTGACAGTTATTATGTCACTTGAGACTTGGTTAAGCCTGAGAGACCTCACACCCATATTTCCGAAAAGAATACATATGTCCACTGAAACATACAACAACATATAGTAGTACAGTTCTGTACGAAAGTGAGTACATGACAAGAGAGCATATACAGTGAGGAATTATGAGTTTATAAACACTTGACCACGGATAATCAACAACACTATTCCTGTTTAGAAAGGAAGAAGAATCATCACCATTACCGTCGTGACGACTCTAATAAGGCTATAAGCTATATCTAGGTACATTTATTCTCCAGGGAGTATACGTATGTACTGGATGAATAACATGAAATAATAATTATTACTACCCACCACCTTCCCCGATCTCGTTGTGATCGGCCGGACGGCGTATGAGTACGCAGCAGCGAGCATGAATTAAAGCATGACGGTGTCGCCCTCGACGTCGTTGAGCCACCCGAATTTGTCCATGTAGGGGTTGGCGGTGTTGGCCGGCGGGTAGTCGTCGACGCAGTCGGCCCACGCGCCCTTGTCGGCCATGTCGCCCTTCACCTCCCACATGCAGCTGTTGCACTTGAACCCGGAGCCGAAGGTCACCATGAGCACCCTGTCCCCTCGCCTCAGCCTCCCCTTGGCCTCCATGTACGAGAGCACGTACCACAGGCTGCTCGCCGACGTGTTCCCCCACCGGTGCAGCGTCATCCGCGCCGGCTCCACGTCGCCGTCGTCCAGCCCCAGGCTCCGCTTCACCGCCTCGATCACCGCCGTGCCCCCCGGGTGGAGGCAGAAGTGCTCCACGCCCGACTTGAAGTTGATCTTCGGTCCCTCGCTTTTCCCGCCGTGCTTGCGCGAGGAGGAGGAGAGCTTCCTCAGCATGAGGCCGGCGGCGAACCGCGCGAGCTCGGTCACCGGGAGGATGCGCGGCGCCAGCGTCCGCAGGTTCACGGTGAAGGCCCTCACGGCGGCCTTTGGGAGCGCCTTGCTCAGACTGATCCCCACGCGCCCGTCCGCGTCCTCCCGCTGCAGCGCGCACGCGTGCGCGTCGTCGTTGGCGGCGATGTTGGAGCGCACCAGGCAGCGGAGCTCCATCTTGGCCCGCCCGCGCAGCGCCGGGTCGTTGGTGAGCAGCACCGCCGACCCGCCGCACCGGAACAGCATGTTGCCAAGCATCATCGACTTGTCCGTGCCGGGGTACCAGTTGGGCGCGATGGACTCCGTCGACACCACCAGCGCCGTCGCGTTCCGCCGCGTGCGCAGCGCGTTGCGCGCGAGGTCCAGCGACACCAGCCCGGCGCTGCACCCCATGCCGGACAGGTTGTACGCGGCCACGTCCTCCCGCATGCCGTACCGGCGCACGATCCGGGACGCGATCGACGGCGCCGGGGAGAACATGGACACGTTCACCACCAGCACGTCCACGTCCCGGGGCTTGATCAAGCTGCCGCTCTTGCCGAAGAGCTCCGTGATGGCGTCGTCGATGAAGGCGTCCATCTCCTCCACCGCGTCCTGGTGCGTCGGCGCGTCCTCCCGGCTGTCCACGATGTTGCGCGGGGAGTAGGTCTCCTCGCCGATGCCGGAGCCGACGATGACCCGCAGGAGGAAGCGGTACTCCGACAGGCCGAGGCGCGGGTTGCGCTCGATCAGCGCGCCGGCCATCTCCGTCGTCACCTTGCGGTCGTCCGACGGCTTGTAGCACACGTAGTCCAGGAGGTAGCACCGCGACTGCCGGCGCCGGACGGCGGCCGCCCAGGCCAGGTAGGCCACCGCGTGCGCAAACAGAAGCACGGTGAGCAAGAGCAGCAGCTCCATGTTGCTTGATCTCGATCGAGTGATCTTGCTGATGATTTTCCGGCAAACTGGTCAGTAGGTAGGTGCACTGGGTTAGCTAGCTTGCTGTAGGTTTGTGTCGGGAATTGAAGGAGGTTTTTGTAAAGTGCAGTGGCGATGAAGCGTATATATAGGCGGCCGGGCCAGTCCAGTCTCCAGTGTGGAAGCTAAAGGCCTACCGCGCACCTGCATGGAACGTGAAATGTAAACGCCTTAGGCATCTCCAACGCCAACCGTCAGACCTCCTGCATCCGTCTGGATCTGCCCGGATAGCGAAAACCATTTAACATGGTTCTATATCGGTTCGTAGCATAGGTCAGGCGTATTTTCTCCTGCAAACCGAAGGCAAACCCGAAAGGTTTTATGGGAGTCCAAACTGATTTCACGCCCGCTTCTGACCGCGCAGCCATCCCCGCGGTCTTTGTATCGTTATGCAGCGTAGTTCAGGTGTGTTTTCTCCCACAAACCGAAGACAAACCTAGGGGTTTTACGGGAGCCCAGACTGATTACACGCCCGCTTCTGACCGTCCAGGCCCACCAAAAACCCCTCCCCCTCTCCCGCGCGCGCTTCCCGCCTGGCGCCAGCTGCCCGCATTCATATATACCGCGTAGAGCGCGTCGCTCCATATTGAAGGCGGCTCAAGGATGACGCGACCTCTCACTGCCTCTGGTATTGAAGCGGCGCGTCGGCCGAGCGGCACCACCCGCTGCACGCCTGGGTGAAAGACGTCTCCTTGACATATTCAAACGCCTCCATTAAACCCACATGAAAACCGAGGAACCTATTCCGGTGACACGTCCATTCACGAGTGGGCCGGCATTAAACGCAATGTCGGGCAAGCTTCCCCGGTCCTCCCTCTATTTAAATGAGGCCAGGCACTAGGCAAGAATCACACCACTAAGTCCATCGCTCCCCATCTCCTTCTTCCATCATTTGATGACATCCAACAACCAGGACGAGCAGTTCTCCGGCATAAAAGCCGGCTGGGCAGCCCGCCGAGCCCGCTGGATACGAGCAAAGCAATTAGTTGTTCCACCTCCCTCGCCTAGCCCGACGGAGTAAGTTGCCGCCCCAAGTCGGCGTGTGGTTAAGCTACTCGCCGCTCCGGGCCGGCACGACGGCAGGAGCATCGACGCTGCCGTTGACGCCGCCACGTTGTACCGTGCCTTTAGTGTCGGCGACCGCGCCATCCGCCGCCGATGCGCACGTAGTCGTGCCATGCTGGCAGAGAAAGAAGAAGGGTGCATGGAGATCGACGAGTCGGCGGCCCACGTGTTTGCGTCCGCCGCCAACATCGATGAAAAGTAGAACATTGGAGGCCGCCTCCGCTTGGGCCCCAGGGAGGCCACCGCCGAGGCGACGCCAACATACACAGCTTGTACCTTGCCCGGCTCTTTTTCAGTGCAGACCATCATGGGTCCCCGTCTGGGCTTCACGGAAGCGGAGGCGCCCCTTCCTCTCCGGCTGAAGCATCAGCCAGTGGTTGCACTTTGATGAGCAGTGGGTAAGCGAGCCGCCCTTTGCACTGAAGCGTCCTTGGGGGCTCCCGGCAGTCCGGTGAGCGGGTTGCTAGACATGAGGAAGACAAACGGATCCGCCGTGGCTGGTCGTAGACTAGTGTGGTGTATCCTATTGTTGGTGTGGAGCTCCGCGCAACCGTACGTGCATATAGTTTTATCTTTTTGGTTGACACTATGTTCAAATTGTAAACGTTCTCGTCTGGTTTGTATGAAATCTGTTATGTTTATATGAAATTCGGCTGTGTTTGCACGAATTTCGTCCGATTGGTTCGAACTTTTGTCAAAATGTATGCGGCTACGGTTGAATGACGTTCTCAAGCATCCGTGTCCACGGACTGATAACCCTATTTGTGGATGGATACGGAAGAGAAATTGTAGGTTGTCGTTGGAGATGCCTCTATTCCATTGGCAAGTGGAAACGTAGGAAGGAAACGGAAAGGTGGCAAGCGCAATCCATTATTTTTTTTGGGGTGCAAACCATTACTACTTATGGGCTGTTGCTATGAATCCGGACGTGCTGGTCTTCGGAGAGACGTCGGTGTCACCGTCCATGGATTTGCGAAATGCATGGGGTGATCACGCGCTGGCGTTAGATCGGAGATGAAGGGGCAGGACTAAGTCAGTACCAACTAAAAAGCAGCACTTGCGTCTTACCGCCCAAAAAGTAACATGTTTTTGCAAAAAGTTCCTATAAGAGACTCCAGCAGAGCGTGGATCGATAGGCCAAGTCATTATCATCTAAAAACCTGAGCAGCTTTTGGGTTGCAATAAAAAATTCTCATAAGGACCGTGATTATCAGGAACCCGGTTTTCATTTTGTAAGTCGCCGCCGAAATATTTATGATGCAAATTCATTTCCAAAGTCAATAGTACAAGCTAGCAAAAGCTGTGAGATGGCAAGTTGTCAAAATTCATTCATAGAATCAAAAAAAAAAACACTTGAATGCATGCTTGTACAGTTGGTGAGTGCATATTCATGCCAGGCCAGGATACTATTTATAGCTTAAATATAAAGTTGACATAATCATGCCAGACCAAGAGTACTATTTACAGCTCAAATATAAAGTACTCCCTTCGTTTCTTTTTACTCCGCATATAAGATTTGGTCAAAGTCAAACTGCACAAAGTTTGACCAAATTTATATAAAAAAATAGGAACATCTACAATACTAAAACTATATAGTATGAACATATGTTTCATGGTGCATCTGATAATATTGATTTCATATTGTGAGTGTTTATATTTTTTAATATAAAGTTAGTCAAACTCTACTCCCTCCTTCCATCTATATAGGGCCTAATGTGTTTTTTAGGACCGCCTTTGACTATTGACAAGATTAATAGTACATGACATGCACAATGTGAAAATTATATCATTGAAAGCTCCTTTCACACACGAATTTAACGATGTGCTTTGTGTAAGTTGCATATCATATATTATTGCTTTAGTATTTGGTCAAAGTTAGCCTCGAAAACCGCATTAGAACCTATATAGATGGAAGGAGGGAGTACAAAGCTTGACTTTGACCAAACCTTATATGCAGACTAAAAAGAAACGGAGTAAGTACTAGATGGTGTATCTGGAAGAATTTTAATTGCGTTTAGTTATGTAAATATGTATATTTTACTTGCCAGGTCGAATAAAAGTTGCGAGCCAGCACTGCATGCTTGTGGAGTTGTAGTGTTTCCCAATGATTTTTGGTCTGGATGCTTATGCACCACAAACCTCAGGTTTTTTTTTTTTTTTGCGAAACCACCAGAAACCTCAGCTGCATATGAATAGCCACTAAAGTCTGCTTATTAAACCATGAATAGCTAATTTAGCGGCCACCTGCTGGCAGGTGGAACACGGGGAAGAAAATGAAAGGTCGCCAGCGCAAACGATTACAATTTATGGACTGTTCTCATGAATTCTGAAGTTTTTGCTATGCAGGCGTGCTGGCCCTGACTAAGTCGTTCTGCTCGCAGCCTTGGAAGGAATTCGTGGCGCTCTTTAGGTGGGCGGCCTCTGTGCCTCTGTGTCTCTTGGAGATGGAAAAAGCATGTTGTCTTAGAGCATCTCCAATAGAAGCTCAAAAAAACGGCGCGCTAAAATAATTTTACAGCGCCATTTTAGTAATTTTAGCGCGCCGTAGCCGATTCAGTCCAGCAGAGGCACAAAAATATAGCGCGCAGAGGACAGCGCGCAGCAGTTCAGCAGACGCACTAAAGAATAAAGCGCCACAAATATATCTACAGCAAACAGGTCCTTAAATATTTACAAATAAGTCCATCTGATCAAAACAAAAACGCAATTGGGTCCTCAATGGTTGGAGCAAGCTAGCTTGCTGACCTTGCAAATCATCTTCCGCCGGCCACCACACGTGAGCTAAGCTTGTTGTGAATCGCAAACGCGAGCTAGCTAGCTTTAGCTTCCCTTCTAAATCGTTGAAGCAAGCTAGAGAAGGGCAACGGCGGCTCCCGGCCGGCACGCGCTCCCGGCCAGCGAACTCGAGGTGGCGAGCTGCAGCCGGCGAGTAGAAGGGCAGCGTCGGCTCCGCCCCGTGCTAGGACGAGCAGAGACGAGCACGCAGAGGAGTGGCGGCGGCCGCCGGCGGCGCGCTACAGGGAAGGGCTGTAGCGGCGAGCTCGAGGCGGGACGAGCAGAGAAAGCGGAGCAGCTGGTCTTTGCGCTTCAAATTATCCAGCGCGCTGTACGCCGCGCACCAAATATCCCGCGTGCGATGCAGAAATTTCCATCGCGCTGGATGAATTTTACAGCGTGCTGGCTTTTGCAGCGTCTGTTGGAGATACTCCGCGTGCTAAATTGATGTTTTTTTCAGCGCGGGCTACTTTTAGCGCTTCTGTTGGAGATGCTCTTAAGATGGTGCATGACGAGTTACGCACGAGTTGCTAAGAGTAGAAGAACTTGCGCCATGAATCTATGCATGAGTCGGACGTTGTCTCTCGACGTACAATACCTCGCTGTTGCGTACACCTGCCCGAAAGCCCCCAGCCGGTTATGAGACACCGAATGTAGGCTCTCGATGTACAGCACCACATTGGTGTAGCGCGATACCCTCACCCCAGCTATCGTTTGCTAGCTATAGTGATGTTGTGTACGCGTGCGCGAACCCCCGTTGACCGTTGTCGGTTATGACTTATGAGTCACCTCTTGATATATAGTATCAGATTGGTGTAGCACGACACCCCCACCCCAGCTGCGTGTTGCTAGCTATCGTACCACATTGTTGAGTAGGAGCACGCGAAAGCCCCCATCCAGTTCTGAGCCATCGGATGTTGCCTCTCCATGTACATTACCACGTTGGCGTAGTGCGATAACCCTATGCCATCTATCGTTTGCTAGCTATAGTACCATGCTGTGTACGCATGCGCCAAAGCCCCCAGTTAGCTAGCACGCCGGCCATCTCTGTGGGCAACTTGCGGTCGTCGGACGGCTTGTGGCACACGTAGTCCATGAGGTAGCATCACGACTGCTGGCGCGGACGGCGGCTGCCCAGGCCAGGTGAGTAGAATAGAAAAAACACTTGAATGCATGGATGCTTGTACAGTTGGTGAGTGCATATTCATGCCAGGCAATGAGTACTATTTACAGCTTAAATATAAAGTTGACAAATTTATTTCAGTATTGTGTCAGATCCGTTCTTTCTGTTCTGAAGTTGGCTAGGGATTTTCCACATGGCAGGTTTCATTGGATGTGTCAAAGATAGAAATGAGTGGATCTGGTGTCATACTACTCATGTTTCGGCACTGTACCGACAGACTTTGAATTTTAAGGTGCATTCATGTTTTTTTTCATTTGACAGCGTGTTGATTATATTATTGACATCAAATAGTTGCTCTGCTGGAAAATTACTTCATCTGTGTACTATAGTTGATGGTGTAATCGAGGTTTTAGCTATTTGTATATCTGATAGTCACCTGTTATGAAAGCTTTATAACTTGCTCAATATGTGTCATTTGTGGTTCTACACATTATTTGTCAGGTAACAATATCTTCCATTTATTAACATAAAGTTAGCTCATTGTTATGTATTTGACTTCATTTGGCTACACAAGTTAGATCCTTGTCGCTTTGGGCTGATTTGTTATTTGGTTTAGCCTCGATTTTTTGTTTCATCTTGTTTTCAGTGTTTTTTCGTTTAAACTTATGTTTATTTTTCCTTTTTGATTTATTGTTCCAGTTTAAATTAGTCTTTCCCATTCCCCCCTCTCATTTTCTCTTTTCTGCTTCTTTATTCTTCCATTTTTTTGTTTCACTTTTTGAAAAAAAATCTATTTTTATGAAGTGGAAAAAAAGAGGGCAAGTGAGTTGTTCGGTTATATAGGTTTTTCTTTAGAAATCTTCAGTTATGGGCTCTGGCTGGTTGGCGTCCAAGGCTAATGACGACGATGCCGACCGCTCTAGCACGGGGTTCTTCATGCTCACCTCCAACAAAGAGGAGTAGAGTAGGTTTTTATTAGCTTTTTACGGATCTTTTTGGGGTGTAAAAACTAATCTAAATATCAATGAAATATCTGTGCTCGCGGTCTTTTGGAGACATGATTGGATGGTTGGTGCCCATCTTGATGTCTGCAAACACGTCTGGACATCTAGCGATTTTCAGGGATGTTTTGATCCTTGGCACCCCGGTTTGCTGATGCGGGCATCCAGCGGTTGTTCGTGGTGGAAAACATACATTTGCCGCCATGCGAGCTGAAACAATGGTGTTGATAATCAAAGTCAGAGGGAATCAATCATGCCCACGAGCGTCATGTTTGAAGAACGACAATGAGGAGGACGGAGACCAGGGGTACAAGTGAGACTACTATGTGAGCAATTAAACGGGTCAAGCGGGGGGTGAGAGGTTGGCGGGGGCGGGGGTGCCGTCGGAGCAATTAATCAGATCAAATTGGGGGGACAAACTAATGGGTATGAGGGAGAACGAAGGAAGACGATATGAAGAAGTTGATGTATCATTGGTACTCCTACTTGTCTCTCTACCTTCGCATTCAGCTAGCCATAGCCATAGCTACCTTGTTTAGAAGAGAACCGCCCGTTCCGGGCTGATCGGTGAGAGGTTAGTTTTGGCACGCATGTCACATCAGCTTGAGGATACGCTATGGTTTATTTTTTATTTTATTTTTTTGCAGGGGATACGCTATGGTTTATTATTCACTTAATTAACAAGTCACATGGCTTACACACATACATATGTTATATACACTAGCTAAATTAATTACCGTGCTTTATGGTGCGAATGAAGGAAAAAAGATAAGTCCTGCTAAAACAGATCTGGCAGCTGCCGAGTGAAGGAAGATCGGGCGCTTTGTGCGCAGTGGACCTGAGTGCTTGAAGAGCGTGCTGCAGAGGAGCTAGCGCACAAACACGTAAGGTGATGGCGATGTTGCAGACCAAGCTCGTGCACGAGCCGTCGGTGTTCATATCTAGAGTCCTATGGAACCTTCTAATGGCAATCAAGTTCTCCTCGGTGCAGCTGTTGTAGCTGTATCACATGAGGTGAAGAGAAAAGTCCTCCGGCTTGTGATGCTGATGGGCAGGACACAGGGATCAGGTCTGTGATGCTTATCTTGGCAGATACTTTTTCCCCATGTTTTCTTATTTTACTTTAACCCATCCCTGCCGGGAAAATATAGCTCGTTTCCGCCCACACGTACCCCTCCATCTCCTTCACGCCATCGCCGCCTATCCTCCGTCAATTAATTCGGATCGGAGGGGTACAATGTTATTTTTATATTGTATACACGTTTTTTTAAACAGTTTTGCTAAAGCACACAATATTCCATTTCTATGAACACTTACTAAAAACTACGCGAACACAATATTCCATTTTTATGAACGTTTTAAACGTGTGAAAAAAATAAATGACATGACCATTATTTTTTGAATCAAAAAAATTTAAAACTAACATAATGTTTTAACTATATATTTTTAAAATATTTTGGAAATATAAACATAAAAGGAAAAGGAAAAAACATGCAGAACAAACTAGCTTACGAAGGAACAAAAGGAGCGCACAACTAGGCCAGCTTAATAGGGCGTCACTTGCGGCGAGGTATGCTCCCTCTCTCGTAAAGCGAGGTATACCACGCCCGCAAACAAGTGTTTAGGTCTAGGATAGGCCTAGCACCCGGACGAGTTGCGCGGCTACATTGTCCCGCCCATTTTTCAGCTTTCCTTTCATGAATCAGTTTTCTTCTCTCTTCTGTGTTTCTTTTTGTTGCTTTTCTTTCTTACTTTGTTTTTCTATTTCCTCCTTTTTTTTCTTTCTGTTTTATCTTCCTTTTTAATTTTTATTTCTCTTAAAGTCGTGAACATTATTCAAATTAGTGAATAGTTTTAGAATTCATGCACATTTCTTGAATTTAAGAGCATTTTTTATATTCCTGAATATTTTTTGAATTCATAACTATTTTCTAAAATCAAGAACATTGTCTAAGTCATGAATATTTTTTAAAGGGACAAATGCAATTTTGCCCCTAGTTGAAGCCTACCCATGGGGTTTGCCCTTACTTTTCGACCCTGCTCAGTTTTGCCCTTAGATTTGCCACCGAGGTCGCCCGAATGCCATTTGACTGTTTGACAACACTTTAAAAATTCATAACAAATTCATATGAACTTAGAAAAATGCAAATAAGATGTCAAAATGTTCATAAAACCATTACATTTATGTGCATGTCATTTGCATTAAGGACAAAAGTACCGTTTAAACTACCTAAGGTTATTAATTTTGCTAACATTATTAAAAATAAAAAGGTATAAAGAATATTGTTTTCATGAATAAAAATTACATGGAAATGTAGGTGATGTTTTCTGAACATCCTGATATCTTATTTCTATTTTTTTGAGTTCATATGAACTTGATATGAAGTTCCAAATGACTAGATTAACATTATAGTTGTGCAGAGTTGGATGCGAGAGAAGAAGAGAGACTAGGGAAGAGGGTTGTAGATTAATGATCGCTACAACACAGACTCCAAGAAACATTGTGAGGGTGTACAATGGACCATGCATTAATAAAATAGTACTCCGTTCGTTTTTATTTTAGATATTTAATAGAACCGGCCTGGCAGCTGCCGAGTGAAGATCGATCGTTAGTTTTGTGCGCGGTGGACGTGAGTGAGTGCCTGAGGAGCCTGCCGTTGAGGAGCTTGCTAGCGAGCAAACAGGTACGTTAGCCGGTATGTACGACATTTCCAAAACGAGAGCCATCGGCGGTCATATGTAGATTGATTGATTGATTGAAAGCTCTCCGCGGTCTTGCCAGTTCTTTCGAATCTTCTCCGCGGTGCAGCTTGTGTACCTGTATCGGATGAGGTATAAAGAAAAGTCTTCCGCTTGTGCCGTGATGGGCAGGACACGGGATCTGGTCTGCGATGGACTGCTTTCCATCGTCGACTCTGGCTGAGTGGCTGCGGGAGCATCTCCTTTCCTCCAAACAAATATTTAATATTTTACTCTCTTCGTTCAATAATATAAGATTTTTTTGACTCTAGCGTAGAGTGCAAATCTTTTTAGAAATTAAAGTAAGCATGCTGTTCTAAATCAAAATAAAGTCAAGCTTTCACACCTAAAAATAAATAGCGGGAAATGACCCCTCCCCCCCCCCCCCCCCCCCCCCTCCTCCTACATTTCACCCATACCTAGTGGGAAAAAATGGCTCCTTTCCGCCTATACCTCTCCATCTCCTTCACGCCATCACCACCTCTCCTCCGCGCGCTGCCGCTGGACTGCTATCGTGACTCCACCCGCCATTTTCGCCGCCCTCAACCACCTCGTGCACCGCAATCCCCCGCCTTCGGCCATCCCCATGAACTCACACGCCGCCGCTGCCCCGACTCTAGCAACCGTGGCAACATAGCTTGACGCGATCGCTAGACCAGGCATACACCAATCTTCCGCGGAGGGATGTGCTGGCCTTGTTTTTTTAGGGTATCATCTTATGTTTTCTGTTGTTGCAGCCACATCAAATAGTCACACGCCAGGACTAATAACTGTGCAAATGACACTAGAGAGAGGCCCAGGATGGGCCTGGCTGGATGCCCTAAACAAGGGCAAGAACTATATCTCTCATATTGTGAGATCGACTACTGTTTTGCAATAGGTGATCCCTAGGATTGGTCGCCATAATGTGCATTCATGTAGCTTTTGGGAGCGACTTCATCAAGGTTTTATGGACCAGTTCATATGGGTTATAGATGCGTCCTGCTTGCTTTTTTTTCCTTTTTCTATATTTTTCTTAATCGGTTTTATTGTTTTTGTTCGTTTATTTATTTATTTTTTCTATAAATACAAGTGTACTTTTTAAAAAATACATGGTGGACATTTTATATATATACCTTGAACATTTTTTAAATCCACCTAGAACCATTGTCAAATGCACAATGGAAACTTTTTAGATACAAGGTGAACATTTTGTTAACACACATTGAATATTTTTCATATATGATATGGACCTTTTTTTTTAAAATAGTGCAAACAGTTCCTTAAAATGTCATGATCATTTTTTTGAATGGTATGAGACATATTTTCAATTAGCTGGACATTTATTTTATAAGTCATGAGCATTTCTTGGAATGGTAGAAAAGTTTTAAAATCATATGCACTTTTTTTTACATTTCATAACTACCTTTTTAAACTTCCACATACATATTTTGAAACACATGAATATTTTAAAATGTGATGAATTTTTTGAATGATATGAACACTTATAAAAAACACATGAATTCAATTTCCCATTTTTATCAACATAATTTATGTAGTACGGACATTTTTTCAAAAGTTGCGTGAGGTTTCGACCTCGGCTCCGAGCTCCGTCTCCGAGGAGATTGCAGAGGTAAACCAGAAACTCAAAAGGTCCCAGGAGGACCCCAACCTAATGAACCAAAGGTTCGAGCAGTTTCAAGGTAAGCAACTCGGACTTGCGTTCAATAAGTGTTATATTGAACACAAATTTTGTGATGTTTTTGTGTTAAGTGGAGAACTGATGCTGAACTGTTTGGATGATAACAAAGTTGTCCGAGCTTGAGGCGCTCAAGGCCGAGCTCAAGAAAGCTCGACAGGAGGTAGAGCAGCATAAGGCTGCGGACGCGAAGGCGGAGAAAGCCCGAGCTGCCGAGAAGGTGGCTGGCGAAAAGGACCGGGCACGGGAAAAAATGTCCCCTTTCTGCCCATACCTCTCCATGTCCTTCGCTCTATCACCGCCTCTGTTGGAAATATGCCCTAGAGGCAATAATATGTGACGCCCGGGTAATTAAGCTACAGTGATCCTCTGCTAATGATGCCACGTCACCTCGTTTATAGTTGCTAATCTCAAGTTAGTTCGAAACCAGTTCAAATTTCAAATTTAAAATAAAGGCAAACAATAAAAGTTTTCTAATATAAAAACTAAATGTTCGAGTGGAGCCAAATAATTCATAGGTAATTATAGTGGAGAAACCACACTTTTATAAAATTGTTTAAAGGCTCTAAGGTAATTAAAACGCAGCTATGACAATTAATTAAATGCCCTTTAAAACTAATAATAATGCAAACTATTTTAATTAGGTGTCAAACTTATTGGGGTAGTAGAATAGATTATAACATTAATTTAGGAGTTGTATTTATATTTTCTAAAACAACAATTAAGAGAATAAAGTAGAAAAGAAAAATAAAGAAAAGAAAGAAATAATAAGACAAAACAGTAAACAAAAAAAAAGATTGAAAGAGCCCCCCCCCCCGGGCCAAACGGCCCAGCTGGCCTCCGCCGCCCGAACGGGCCGGCCCAACCGGCCACCCCCCACTCCCCATAACCCCCCACTCCACCTGTCAAACCCTAGCCCACTCCCCACTTCCTCCACGACGCTCCCCCCTCGCTCTGGATCTGGATCGGGAGGAGCTCGATCCCCTTCGCCCTCGCTCGATGGCCGACGCCGCCTAGACCTCGCCGGAGGCCACGTCGCCAGACTCCCCCGCCGGCCTGCATCCTCTACGCCGCCTCGTCCTCGTCATCCACCCCACCCCCGCTGCCCTTGCCCTACCGGCCCAGTGAGCTCACGCCTCGCCCTCCTCTCTATCCTCCTCACCGCGCCACCGTAGCCCTCTCGCGACCGCGCCTTGTGCTCATCAAGGTGCCGCGCTCGTCGTGCCCCGCGTCGTCGCCCCTTTCACCACGCCGGCTCCCTCTCCCCTCGGTCCCCGACGAGAACCACCACGCCGGCTCGCCCGTCGCCCCGCCGTGCATAGCGCCCTCCACCGCGGCCCCTTTGCTCCCGCGCTGAGCTCCGACAACTCCCGAGGAGCGCTGCTAGCCGCGCACCGCAACGCTGCTGCTGCTGCTCACCGGCCAACGCCGTCGACTGCGGCCCCACATTAGCCTGCTCGACGCCGTCGCCCGGTTCGGTCCTCGCCTCCGGCCGTGCTCCCCCTTCCTTCGCGCGTGTGCCCGCGCCCCACCTCGTCGCACCGCCGCGACGCCCTCCCGCCCGAGCGCGCACGCCCCCGTCCACCCGCTGCTGCCCCTTGCCCCTCGCTCCTCACTGCGGCCGCCTCTCCACCGGCCACGGCCAGTGCGCCCTGGTCCGGCCATGGCCTCCCCATGGCCACCGGCCCCCTTGCTCCGGCGCCCTGCTGGGAACGCCCGCTCGGGCCGCGTCCTGCACCCGCGCCCGCTAAGCGGTGCCCGGTAGGCCTTCCCTGGGTCACAGACATGTGGGGCCCAGCCCCCAGAATGTTTTAATAAAAAAAGAATTAAAAAAATAAAAATAATTATAAAGATAATTAAATAAACAATAATAATTAAATTAATTAATTAATTAAGGAACTAATTAAGTTAATTAATTATAATTAAATTAACCTAATCACTAATTAACCTAATTAACTGTTAGTTAATTAAATCAGAGTATGACGAACGGGACCCACCTGTCAGGTTGACCAAGTCAACTGCTGACGTCATGCTGACATCATGATGACGTCAGCAGACACTATTCTGGATAATGTTGATTAAATTAATTAAATAAATCCTAAAAATGATTTAAATCTTTTAAAATTAATATAAGGTAAACCGTAGCTCGGATCGAAAAACTTTGTACATGAAAGTTGCTCAGAACGACGAGACGAATCCGGGTACGCAGCCCGTTCGTCCGCTACACATCCCTAGCATAGCAAACACGCAACTTTCCTCCTCCGGTTCATCTGTCCGAAAACGCGAAACACTGGGAATACTTTCCCAGATGTTTCCCTCCTTCGCCGGTATCACCTATCCCTGCGTTAGATCACCTCTAGCACCACGTTTGTCATGTTATGATTTGATTGCTCTGTTATTTATTGTGTTCCCCCTCCGTTACTTCTTTCCGGTAGACTACGAGACCGACGCCGCTAATGCCCCGGTCGACTACGGTGTTGACGACCCCTCATTCTTGTCTGAGCAACCAGGCAAGCCCCCCCCTTTGATCACCAGATATCGCCTACTCTTCTCTATACTGCTTGCATTAGAGTAGTGTAGCATGTTACTGCTTTCCGTTAATCCTATTCTGATGCATAGCCTGTCCTTGCTACTACTGTTGTTACCATTACCTGCTATCCTACTGCTTAGTATAGGATGCTAGTGTTCCATCAGTGGCCCTACACTCTTGTCCGTCTGCCATGCTATACTATGTAACACCCCAAAAATTTGACCAGGTTTTAGTTATTAAAATTTTGCCAAGAGTTTAAATTTTTTGCATGCAAGTATATCTCTGTTGATTTCAAAACTTTTCTTTTAATATTAAGAAATTTTTCCCAAGTGGATCCTTCCAAAATATATTGGACTTATTTTCCCTCTCATTTAAAAAAAACATCTCTCAATCAGGAGATTTATTTATAAAATTATTTCACCCTGAGCTTTATTCTTTAAATGACTTGTTTCAAAATTTGGAGCTCTTTTTGAACTACAACCATTTGATATATTATTCTATAAATCCAACCAAAATTTGGAGATGTCATGTGATGTCTCTAAATCACTTTTGTGCAATAATATATTCCATTCATTGAATATTTTGAGCTCTACACCAAGTTTTCAAATCTGGTCCAGTGGGCAATTTTACACTACAACCTATTTAAATATTTCTTTAAAACTTCTACCAAAATTAGGGGAGGTCAGTAGGAGCCTATTATTCCACTTTGTGCAAAAACCTATTTATGTTCTTTGAAAAAATTGAGTGAATCATCCTCTTTTTCATTCTGGTCGAGCCTTGTGATTTCTACTGCAACCCTATTTAATTTTGCTCCAAAGATCTTGTGTTTTCTCCTACTTGTAGACAGCCCTACCAAACCCCAAAATCCAGGAGCATGCACCCATTGGATTAATTTTGGTTCATGAAATAATGTCATTTATTTCCTGTCCAGAATTGAAATTCTGCTAAACTTGCACTAACAAGTTTCTACTTTTGGCAAACTAACCTCACCACCCTCTTGTACATCTAAAGAGACCCCAACCTGGAAGTTTTGGCTACCCCAAGAGATGCCTAGGTGCATGTGGCATTCTATCGAGCACCCTGTAGGCATGACCAGTTTTGACATGAGTTTTGGCATTGCACTGTGAGCTTGCACCTCTGATCAAACTAGCATGTCCACTAGACTCCCAGTTGCTCCTAACCTCGATCTGGTAAACCCCAACCTCACCTGCGACCTGTAGCATGCCGCGGCATTGTGTCGAGCATCTCCCGTGCGTGCACTGGACGCGCCCAGAGCGCGCGTATTGCACGATGCCGCGCCCGAGCCGACACGCTGGCCCCCCTGGCTTTGGCCCACACGGCAGCACCTCGCCACGCACTCCCCGCCTCGCAGCATCGCGCCAAGCCACCCTGGCACGCTACAGCGCCGCCGCCAGGGCATTCTTGGCGGCACACCGGCGTCCGCAGTGGCTCCAGCCACGGGCAGCGCCGCCCAAGCCCCTCCCGCTCGCCACCTGGCCCCTGGAGCAGCGCGAGCTCATCCGCAGCCATGTCCACTAGCGCTCGTCGCCGCCACGATGCCCTGCAGCTACAGAAAGACGGTCGCCGACGAGCTCATCCGCGGCCGCCGCTGAACCGCCTCGACTCGCCTATATAAGGAGCCCCGAGCTCATCTCCGCACGCAGGCAGTCCCAAGCCACCTCCCGAGGACCCCCTTTGGCAGCCAATCGACCCGGGGAGGCCTCCTTCCTCATCTCCGGCGACTGCAGCCGCCGCCACTGCCCAGGCCCTGCCGGTGCCTCCAGAGCCTCCCCCTCTCCGTTCTCTTCGCCAGAAACCTCCTCATCCTCCCGTGAACCCTTCCCCCTACTCGATTTTGATCGGGAACCACCGCCGCCTCAAAACCACTTTACCACCGAAGCTTCCCTCCGCCGGCGATTTCCTCCACCTCCGACGACCCTACGACTACCGGAGTGACCACCTCGGCCCCCTGAATCCGCTGGTGGCCTCAGCTTTCCGAACGGAGCCACCGTTCGCCGGCGATGATCGCCGGAGCCCCGCTCCACTCGGGCAGAGGAGGGAGACGAGCGGGCGACTGGTCAAACCTGACCAGTGGGCCAGGCGGGCCCACCGTCAGAGACCCAGCGCCGGTCCACGTGGTTAAGTGGAGGCGTAAAGGGCGCAAATACGTTTTCTCTGCACCGAAAGCGTAATCTCGTTTGAAACGTTTTCCTTTTCCTGATTTTATTAAAAACAGATTTTGACCACAGCTTTGACTGTCTATAACTTTTTAAATATAACTCCAAATGAATTGATTCTTTTTCCTACCTCTCTCAAATTTCACCTAGTTTATTTTAAGATTTATTTGAAAAAATTCAGAACAACTTTTGGTGCTGTTTTTATTTTGTGTGTTAATTCTTTTATATTGCTAAAATAGGATTTTTGAAGAGAGGAGAAATGTTTCAAGTTTTGGAGTGCACCCTGCCTTTCCACACATTGAAGGCAAGCATTCTGAACCCCGGCATAATATTTTTGTGTGTTCGATGACACGTTCATAACATCACCTCACTTTGGAGAAACTTGTTATTTCATGTGATATGATCATATGCATGGGTGCATGTTATTGATTTCCATGCTGTTGGAAATGGACACACTTGTGATGATAATCACCCTCATGTGCCTTGCATGCATACCGGCAGGAACCCGGGAAAACCTCTGCCTTGGGTAGGCATGAGTTTGTCGCCGGTCTCCGTCGGGACGGTTATGTCTGGTATGGCATGGCAAGGTGATATGAGCGGTGACTCTGTTGGTTGAAATATATTCGTTATACTAATCATGCAGGGAATACTTAAACCTCCTGAGTCGACCGTAGATCGAGTCTTGTTCCAGTAACCCCCATACTTGTTTCGTACTACCACTCGTCTCTACAGCAAGTAGAGTACGGTTCAGTAAGTTGTCAACCTCTTTCTAGCACACACCGTACAGAGAGGCCATGGTGGAAGATACCGGTTGTAGCTGGTAGGCAGGCCACCTGGTCCGGGGGCATGGGTGTTTCCGGTTGGGACTGAGAGGGGAGGCCACCCCTTAGAGCGCGCGATATAAATTTGATCCCATGCTACGCGAGGTTGTAGCCTCCCCACTTAGAGTTTGCTTAACAGGTGTCGTGGGTGATTCCAGACACGTGTGAGATAAGCTGGTGTGTGCAAGTTAGGTGTGTTGTCAACAAAAAGACCGTAGACGGAATTAGTCCCGATGGACTAAAGAAATCCGTTACTCGTGGGTAAAGAGTACAACCTCTGCAGAGATTAAACCTATTCGAATAGCCGTGTCCATGGTTAAGGATTACAGTCTGGGATGGGTCAAGTGTCGGTCTTAGTGTCGGTCTTCAGAGGTGAAACTGTTAACCAGAACTGGAACTACTACCTGTGACTTGTGATAATTATGATTATTATTATTGTTGACTAACCCGTGATATTATTGTTATTATCGAGTATCTCTGGGATGGTTCTACCTCCGGGATATTAACTATGATTGTTTATTTTAAAGCCCTTTGTGTGGTGTCGCTCAGACGCCCGACTGTGGCATTTCTTTTAAAGCCCTTTATGTGGTGTCGCTCAGACGCCCGACTGTGGCATTTATTTTAAAGCCCTTTATGTGGTGTCGCTCAGACGCCCGATTGTGGCATTTCTTTTAAAGCCCTTTATGTGGTGTCGCTCAGACGCCCAACTGTGGCATTTCTTTTAAAGCCCTTTATGTGGTGTCGCTCAGACGCCCGACTGTGGCATTTCTTTTAAAGCCCTTTATGTGGTGTCGCTCAGACGCCCGACTGTGGCATTTCTTTTAAAGCCCTTTATGTGGTGTCGCTCAGACGCCCGACTGTGGCATTTCTTTTAAAGCCCTTTATGTGGTGTCGCTCAGACGCCCGACTGTGGCATTTCTTTTAAAACCCTTTATGTGGTGTCGCTAAGACGCCCGACTGTGGCTTTGCTTGTTATTTATTTCCTAAATTTTAATACTACTATGTTATTGCAATTTTTATAAATAACTTGCTTGCACGCATCAGAGATTTATTTATCTTTTGTGACTGACGTCATGAGCATAAAATATTTTCAGCACATCATTGTTATATTATACCTGTGTTCATAATGTTTGCGAGTACATTCAAAGTACTCACTGGCTTGTCCCTGGCTATTGTCTTGGCCAGATTTTCTTGCACGAAGAGGAGCGACACGATGACAGCCCCGGAACCTAAGTAATGGAGATAGCAGCCTCGCGAAGATAGGAGTTAACCTAGTCAGCTGTTCCCGTGGTAAATGGAGTCCCATAGACACTGATGTTTAACAACCCGCTTCCGCCATCAACCACTAGAAACCATTTGTTGTACTCACAGGCCAGAATGGCCTTGTACTACATATTTTGTTTTCTGCTTGGAATTTCTGTATCAAGTTGGAGCCTCATCAGCTAACAGTAATCCTGGGACTGATGAGCACGACGGTCTTTTCTGGAAATTTCTTACCCGGAAAACCGGTCGTGACAGACTTGGTATCAGAGCCAGGCTGACCGTTGGCTAATCCTATCTTAGCCAGGTCGAAAAACTTAGGCAAACCAACCCACTAGACCTTAGCCAAACCCCAGCCTAGCTTCTCGCGCAAGATAGCCACACAGTAATCCCGACACTTTTGGCAGTCGGTGCCCAACCTATTAGCCTAGCCTGTCGATCGCACACCAGTGACCGATGGCAAAAATGTCTCATTCGCAAGCGTGCGGAAGAAGACTCCGTTCCCTTTTCTATAAAAAGGGCACGCTAGCCTCAACCCAGCACAGCACAGTCTCTTCCCCAACCTAGCCACAATGCCTGGACCCATAGTGCACAACGAGACCACAGCAACCAACCTTGGAGGTTTTGTGTCCATCCTCGCAAACCTCACCCGTCGTGCCTATGCGTTAGAGGAGCCACCAGAATATGTTGTGTACCAAGGACCCATGAACGGTGAGGACCACCAATTCTGGGCCACTGTGCACATCTACGGTAGGGGTCTAGCACCCGAACGCCCCTACAGGTTCACCGGAAGAACAACTTCCTTTGAGCCACAAGCCATACAACTAGCTGCTCGAGAGGTTATAGTTCATCTCAGGCACTTGTCGCCCAGAGTTAACTGTCGCTCGTTCCACTACTACCCCAGACATGAAGGGTATGGTAGACCACCCCAAGTTGCCAACGGAGATCATGAGACAGATCCTGCATTGTTGCACCTGGTGCGCTATGTAAGTGCACTAGAGGAACTGTGCGATCAAATCACTATTGATTTAATTGCAGCTCGTGGAGAGTTGGTTCGTCGAGCCCTGGCGAGAGAAGAAAACGAGCCCAACGCCGACAACCCAGTCGTGCTGTTTGGACAACCGATCGAGACCCTGAGATCAGCTCCAGCCATCAGCCGAGATGCTTTGATGACCCCAGAAGTGCTTCGTCGCCTTTTGGGAGCACACTCCAACGGGGTTGTGGCCAACAATCCCCGCGATGGTCATCATCACTACCCCGACCCTGCAGTTCCTCCGCCATCTCCGACTAATCCCGGTAGTGAGACACGCGGAGAAGCCTCGACATCCACCAGGCACGCCCGTTTAGACATAAATGAGGTAGACTAAGCCGTACGAGTAGTACCGAGTCTCAGTGTATCCTCACTTTGTAATCGTGCGACCGTGTATATTAACGCAGCCTGTCGTTGTGCCTCTGTTTTAATAGTGGCCTTGCATTTTTGGTCAGCGCATAGTTGCACATTTTCCGGGCACAACTACCAAAACCAACCCGACGACAACCACAGTAACACGTCTCTTTATGAGATATGTGTATCTCTGACTCTGACCCGACCTTTGGAGCTAAGCTGGCAAATTTATTACCTTTCACCACGGTAAAACGAATCCGGCTCCATTGCTATATAAAGGCCACCTTGTGACCTTACCCAGCAACCCTCACCTTGTGCACCACACTCACAACTTTTTCCTGTCATGCCGAGCCCCAGCATTCATCTGAGAACCCCAGATGCAACCCCAGGTAGCTTTGTCAAAATATTGTGGGACTTTACCCGCAGTACCATGGGTTCTACCCAGCCACCCCAGTACGAGCTGTTCAAATCTAGGATCACCCCATCCACCTCGGAATATTGGGCAGCAGTACACATTCCTCCTGTAGACCCCAACCAAGATCCAACTGAAGTTTCCTTCGTGGGGAAATCTATGCCAACCCCACACTTGGCCATAGAAGCTGCTGCGAAAGAAGCGATTGCTCGACTTCGATCCGCTGTACCCTATGCCCGCGAACGAGGATATTATTACTTTCCGAGCCGTGCAGCACCCGAAGAAGTAACGTCTTTTCCCGGTGGACGCATTGAGAGAGACCCAGTGCTAGCCAACCTTATCCAGTACATCATCGCTCAAGAGCATTTGAACCAACGAGTGATGGATTATCTCCAGAATCTCACTGATCTGAATCCTCAGATTGCCATCGGCAGACCACTGAGACCCGACCCGGAGAGACGCATACATCGACTGGTCAATCCACTTCCTCCGATAGAAGAGGAGTGTATCCCTTTACCAGAGACATTTTATCAGGACCCCATCCAGTTACCGTTTTCATTTTAGACGTCACTACTGTATTTGTTTTTGCAGCATTTATATTTGCGTGTATCTTATGCATGGTACCCCAAATTTGTGCGACGAGTCGAGTATTTAGTTTCTACTGGTATGAGTAATTTTTCTTCGTGATTAACTTGTGTAACCGCGAAAGATCCTAGTATGAGTTTTCTTTTTACTGAATTGCTGCATCATTTATCCCCTCACTACGTGGATTATTATTATTTTTATTCACGCAGCACCACGGCAGCAGTCTCACAACCGCTCGAACGCATATGGAACTTTTGTTTTTCACAACGGCTCTTAGCAAATCTCGAGGACGAGATTTTTCTTAAGGGGGGTAGTATTGTAACACCCCAAAAATTTAACCAGGTTTTAGTTATTAAAATTTTGCCAAGAGTTTAAAATTTTTGCATGCAAGTATATCTCTGTTGATTTCAAAACTTTTCTTTTAATATTAAGAAATTTTTCCCAAGTGGATCCTTCCAAAATATATTGGACTTATTTTCCCTCTCATTTAAAAAAACATCTCTCAATCAGGAGATTTATTTATAAAATTATTTCACCCTGAGCTTTATTCATTAAATGACTTGTTTTAAAATTTGGAGCTCTTTTTGAACTACAACCATTTGATATATTTATCTAAAAATCCAACCAAAATTTGGAGATATCATGTGATGTCTCTAAATCACTTTTGTGCAATAATATATTTCATTCATTGGATATTTTGAGCTCTACACCAAGTTTTCAAATCTGGTCCAGTGGGCAATTTTACACTACAACCTATTTAAATATTTCTTTAAAACTTCTACCAAAATTAGGGGAGGTCAGTAGGAGCATATTATTCCACTTTGTGCAAAAACCTATTTATGTTCTTTGAAAAAATTGAGTGAATCATCCTCTTTTTCATTCTGGTCCAGCCTTGTGATTTCTACTGCAACCCTATTTAATTTTGCTCCAAAGATCTTGTGTTTTCTCCTACTTGTAGACAGCCCTACCAAACCCCTAAATCCAGGAGCATGCACCCATTGGATTAATTTTGGTTCATGAAATAATGTCATTTATTTCCTGTCCAGAATTGTAGTTTTGCTAAACTTGCACTAACAAGTTTCTACTTTTGGCAAACTAACCTCACCACCCTCTTGTACATCTAAAGAGACCCCAACCTGGAAGTTTTGGCTACCCCAAGAGATGCCTAGGTGCATGTGGCATTCTATCGAGCACCCTGTAGGCATGACCAGTTTTGACATGAGTTTTGGCATTGCACTGTGAGCTTGCACCTCTGATCAAACTAGCATGTCCACTAGACTCCCAGTTGCTCCTAACCTCGATCTGGTAAACCCCAACCTCACCTGCGACCTGTAGCATGCCGCGGCATTGTGTCGAGCATCTCCCGTGCGTGCACTGGACGCGCCCAGAGCGCGCGTATTGCACGATGCCGCGCCCGAGCCGACACGCTGGCCCCCCTGGCTTTGGCCCACACGGCAGCACCTCGCCACGCACTCCCCGCCTCGCAGCATCGCGCCAAGCCACCCTGGCACGCTACAGCGCCGCCGCCAGGGCATTCTTGGCGGCACACCGGCGTCCGCAGTGGCTCCAGCCACGGGCAGCGCCGCCCAAGCCCCTCCCGCTCGCCACCTGGCCCCTGGAGCAGCGCGAGCTCATCCGCAGCCATGTCCACTAGCGCTCGTCGCCGCCACGATGCCCTGCAGCTACAGAAAGACGGTCGCCGACGAGCTCATCCGCGGCCGCCGCTGAACCGCCTCGACTCGCCTATATAAGGAGCCCCGAGCTCATCTCCGCACGCAGGCAGTCCCAAGCCACCTCCCGAGGACCCCCTTTGGCAGCCAATCGACCCGGGGAGGCCTCCTTCCTCATCTCCGGCGACTGCAGCCGCCGCCACTGCCCAGGCCCTGCCGGTGCCTCCAGAGCCTCCCCCTCTCCGTTCTCTTCGCCAGAAACCTCCTCATCCTCCCGTGAACCCTTCCCCCTACTCGATTTTGATCGGGAACCACCGCCGCCTCAAAACCACTTTACCACCGAAGCTTCCCTCCGCCGCGGAGCTCGCCGCCGGCGATTTCCTCCACCTCCGACGACCCTACGACTACCGGAGTGACCACCTCGGCCCCCTGAATCCGCTGGTGGCCTCAGCTTTCCGAACGGAGCCACCGTTCGCCGGCGATGATCGCCGGAGCCCCGCTCCACTCGGGCAGAGGAGGGAGACGACGCGGGCGACTGGTCAAACCTGACCAGTGGGCCAGGCGGGCCCACCGTCAGAGACCCAGCGCCGGTCCACGTGGTTAAGTGGAGGCGTAAAGGGCGCAAATACGTTTTCTCTGCACCGAAAGCGTAATCTCGTTTGAAACGTTTTCCTTTTCCTGATTTTATTAAAAACAGATTTTGACCACAGCTTTGACTGTCTATAACTTTTTAAATATAACTCCAAATGAATTGATTCTTTTTCCTACCTCTCTCAAATTTCACCTAGTTTATTTTAAGATTTATTTGAAAAAATTTCAGAACAACTTTTGGTGCTGTTTTTATTTTGTGTGTTAATTCTTTTATATTGCTAAAATAGGATTTTTGAAGAGAGGAGAAATGTTTCAAGTTTTGGAGTGCACCCTGCCTTTCCACACATTGAAGGCAAGCATTCTGAACCCCGGCATAATATTTTTGTGTGTTCGATGACACGTTCATAACATCACCTCACTTTGGAGAAACTTGTTATTTCATGTGATATGATCATATGCATGGGTGCATGTTATTGATTTCCATGCTGTTGGAAATGGACACACTTGTGATGATAATCACCCTCATGTGCCTTGCATGCATACCGGCAGGAACCCGGGAAAACCTCTGCCTTGGGTAGGCATGAGTTTGTCGCCGGTCTCCGTCGGGACGGTTATGTCTGGTATGGCATGGCAAGGTGATATGAGCGGTGACTCTGTTGGTTGAAATATATTCGTTATACTAATCATGCAGGGAATACTTAAACCTCCTGAGTCGACCGTAGATCGAGTCTTGTTCCAGTAACCCCCATACTTGTTTCGTACTACCACTCGTCTCTACAGCAAGTAGAGTACGGTTCAGTAAGTTGTCAACCTCTTTCTAGCACACACCGTACAGAGAGGCCATGGTGGAAGATACCGGTTGTAGCTGGTAGGCAGGCCACCTGGTCCGGGGGCATGGGTGTTTCCGGTTGGGACCGAGAGGGGAGGCCACCCCTTAGAGCGCGCGATATAAATTTGATCCCATGCTACGCGAGGTTGTAGCCTCCCCACTTAGAGTTTGCTTAACAGGTGTCGTGGGTGATTCCAGACACGTGTGAGATAAGCTGGTGTGTGCAAGTTAGGTGTGTTTTCAACAAAAAGACCGTAGACGGAATTAGTCCCGATGGACTAAAGAAATCCGTTACTCGTGGGTAAAGAGTACACCCTCTGCAGAGATTAAACCTATTCGAATAGCCGTGTCCATGGTTAAGGATTACAGTCTGGGATGGGTCAAGTGTCGGTCTTAGTGTCGGTCTTCGGAGGTGAAACTGTTAACCAGAACTGGAACTACTACCTGTGACTTGTGATAATTATGATTATTATTATTGTTGACTAACCCGTGATATTATTGTTATTATCGAGTATCTCTGGGATGGTTCTACCTCCGGGATATTCACTATGATTGTTTATTTTAAAGCCCTTTGTGTGGTGTCGCTCAGACGCCCGACTGTGGCATTTCTTTTAAAGCCCTTTATGTGGTGTCGCTCAGACGCCCGACTGTGGCATTTCTTTTAAAGCCCTTTATGTGGTGTCGCTCAGACGCCCGACTGTGGCATTTCTTTTAAAGCCCTTTATGTGGTGTCGCTCAGACGCCCGACTGTGGCATTTCTTTTAAAGCCCTTTATGTGGTGTCGCTCAGACGCCCGACTGTGGCATTTCTTTTAAAGCCCTTTATGTGGTGTCGCTCAGACGCCCGACTGTGGCATTTCTTTTAAAGCCCTTTATGTGGTGTCGCTCAGACGCCCGACTGTGGCATTTCTTTTAAAGCCCTTTATATGGTGTCGCTCAGACGCCCGACTGTGTCATTTCTTTTAAAGCCCTTTATGTGGTGTCGCTAAGACGCCCGACTGTGGCTTTGCTTGTTATTTATTTCCTAAATTTTAATACTACTATGTTATTGCAATTTTTATAAATAACTTGCTTGCACGCATCAGAGATTTATTTATCTTTTGTGACTGACGTCATGAGCATAAAATATTTTCAGCACATCATTGTTATATTATACCTGTGTTCATAATGTTTGCGAGTACATTCAAAGTACTCACTGGCTTGTCCCTGGCTATTGTCTTGGCCAGATTTTCTTGCACGAAGAGGAGCGACACGATGACAGCCCCGGAACCTAAGTAATGGAGATAGCAGCCTCGCGAAGATAGGAGTTAACCTAGTCAGCTGTTCCCGTGGTAAATGGAGTCCCATAGACACTGATGTTTCACAACCCGCTTCCGCCATCAAGCACTAGAAACCATTTGTTGTACTCACAGGCCAGAATGGCCTTGTACTACATATTTTGTTTTCTGCTTGGAATTTCTGTATCAAGTTGGAGCCTCATCAGCTAACAGTAATCCTGGGGCTGATGAGCACGACGGTCTTTTCTGGAAATTTCTTACCCAGAAAACCGGTCGTGACATACTACTGGGCCGTGATCACTTCGGGAGGTGATCACGGGCATTTACAATATACTTTACGCAGTTACATTACCTGTGATACTGTTCGGAGATAGGGGCTGAAGGGGCAGGAGGCTCCATCCCGGTAGAGGTGGGCCTGGGTTCCCGACGGCCCCCGACTGTTACTTTGTGGCGGAGCGAGAGGGCAGGTTGAGACCACCTAGGAGAGAGGTGGGCCTGGCCCTGGTCGGCGTTCGCAGATACTTAACACGCTTAACGAGATCTGGGTATTTGATCTGAGTCTGGCCATTTGGTCTATACGCACTAACCATCTACGAGGGAGTAGTTATGGGTATCCCGGCGTCGTGGTATCAGCCGAAGCCTTCGTGACGTCAGCGACTGAGTGGCGCGCGCCGCATTGGATCGTAAGCTCGCGCTTGTATTAAGGGGGCTAGATCTGCTTCCGGCCGCGTTCGCAACGTGCAGGTGTGCTATGGGCGATGGGCCCAGACCCCTGTGCGCTTAGGTTTAGACCGGCGTGCTGACCTCTCTGTTGTGCCTAGGTGGGGCTGCGACGTGTTGATCTTCCGCGGCCGGGCCTGACCTAGGAAAGTGTGTCCGGCCAAATGGGATCAAGCGTGTTGGGGAATGTGGTGCACCCCTGCAGGGAAGTTAATCTATTCGAATAGTCGTGATCTTCGGTAACAGGATGACTTGGAGTTGTACCTTGACCTTATGACAACTAGAACTGGATACTTAATAAAACACACCCTTCCAAGTGCCAGATACAACCGGTGGTCGCTCTCTCACAGGGCGATGAGGGGAGGATCATCGGTTAGGGTTATGCTATGCGATGCTACTTGGAGGACTTCAGTCTACTCTCTTCTACATGCTGCAAGATGGAGGTGGCCAGAAGCGTAGTCTTCGACAGGATTAGCTATCCCCCTCTTATTCTGGCTTTCTGCAGTTCAGTCCATCGATATGGCCCTTTACACATTTATCCATGCATATGTAGTGTAGCTCCTTGCTTGCGAGTACTTTGGATGAGTACTCACGGTTGCTTTCTTCCTCTTTTCCCCTATCCCTTCTACCCGGTTGTCGCAACCAGATGTTGGAGCCCAGGATCCAGACGCCACCGTTGACGATGACCCCTACTACATCGGAGGTGCCTACTACTACGTGCTGCCCGCTGACGACGACCAGGGGTAGTTTAGGAGGATCCCAGGCAGGAGGCCTGCGCCTCTTTCAATCTGTATCCCAGTTTGTGCTAGCCTTCTTAAGGCAAACTTGTTTAACTTATGTCTGTACTCAGATATTGTTGCTTCCGCTGACTCGTCTATGATCGAGCTCTTGTATTCGAGCCCTCGAGGCCCCTGGCTTGTAATATGATGCTTGTATGACTTTTTTTTATTTGTAGAGTTGTGTTGTGATATCTTCCCGTGGGTCCCTGATCTTGATCGTACACGTTCGTGTGTATGATTAGTGTACGGTCAAATCGAGGGCGTCACATAATAAAAGCATTATTATTATATTTCCTTGTTCATGATAATTGTCTTTATTCATGCTATAATTGTGTTATCCGGAAATCGTAATACATGTGTGAATAATAGACACCAACATGTCCCTAGTAAGCCTCTAGTTGACTAGCTCGTTGATCAACAGATAGTCATGGTTTCCTGACTATGGACATTGGATGTCATTGATAACGAGATCACATCATTAGGAGAATGATGTGATGGACAAGACCCAATCCTAAACATAGCTTAAAGATCGTATAGTTCGTTTGCTAGAGTTTTTCCAATGTCAAAGTATCTTTTCCTTAGACCATGAGATCGTGTAACTCCCGGATACCGTAGGAGTGCTTTGGGTATACCAAACGTCACAACGTAACTGGGTGACGATAAAGGTAGACTATGGGTATCTCCGAAAGTGTCTGTTGGGTTGACACGGATCAAGACTTGGATTTGTCACTCCGTATGACGGAGAGGTATCACTGGGCCCACTCGGTAATGCATCATCATAATGAGCTCAAAGTGACCAAGTGTCTGGTCATGGGATCATGCATTACGGTACGAGTAAAGTGACTTGCCGGTAACGAGATTGAACGAGGTATTGGGATACCGACGATCGGATCTCGGGCAAGTAACATACCGATTGACAAAGGGAATTGTATACGGGGTTGCTTGAATCCTCGACATCGTGGTTCATCCGATGAGATCATCGAGGAGCATGTGGGAGCCAACATGGGTATCCAGATCCCGTTGTTGGTTATTGACCAGAGAGTCGTCTCGGTCATGTCTACATGTCTCCCGAACCCGTAGGGTCTACACACTTAAGGTTCGGTGACGCTAGGGTTGTAGGGATATGTATATGCAGTAACCCGAATGTTGTTCGGAGTCCCAGATGAGATCCCGGACGTCACGAGGAGTTCCGGAATGGTCCGGAGGTAAAGAATTATATATAGGAAGTGCTATTTCGGCCATCGGGACAAGTTTCGGGGTCACCGGTAATGTACCGGGACCACCGGAAGGGTCCCGAGGGTCCACCGGGTGGGGCCACCTATCTCGGAGGGCCCCATGGGCTGAAGTGGGAAGGGATCCAGCCCAAAGTGGGCTGGGGCGCCACTTCCCCCTAGGTCCCATGCGCCTAGGGTGGGGGAAACCCTAAAGGAAGAGTCCTAGGAGGGGAAGGCACCTCCTAGGTGCCTTGGGGAGGAGGGATTCCTCCCCTTGGCCGCACCCCCTAGGAGATTGGATCTCCTAGGGCCGGCGCCCCCTCCCCCTTGGCCCTCCTATATATAGTGGGGAGATGGAGGAATTCTTACCACATGCCTTTGGTGCCTCCCTCTCCCTCTCCAACACCTCCTCCTCCTCCATAGTGCTTGGCGAAGCCCTGCCGGAGTACTGCAGCTCCATCACCACCACGTCGTCATGCTGCTGCTGGAGCCATCTTCCTCAACCTCTCCTTCCCCCTTGCTGGATCAAGAAGGAGGAGACGTTACGCTGACCGTACGTGTGTTGAACGCGGAGGTGCCGTCCGTTCGGCGCTAGGATCTCCGGTGATTTGAATCACATTGAGTACGCCTTCCTCATCCCCGTTCTTTGAACGCTTCCGCGCGTGATCTACAAAGGTATGTAGATGCAATCCAATCACTCGTTGCTAGATGAACTCCTAGATGGATCTTTGTGAAACCGTAGGAAATTTTTTGTTTTCTGCAACGTTCCCCAATAGTGGCATCATGAGCTAGGTCTAGGCGTAGTTCTTCTTGCACGAGTAGAACACAATTTGTTGTGGGCGTAGATGTTGTCAACTTTCTTGCCGCTACTAGTCTTATCTTGCTTCAACGGTATTGTGGGATGAAGCGGCCCGGACCAACCTTACACGTACGCTTACGTGAGACCGGTTCCACCGACTAACATGCACTAGTTGCATAAGGTGGCTGGCGGGTGTCTGTCTCTCCCACTTTAGTTGAAGCGGATTCGATGAAAAGGGTCCTTATGAAGGGTAAATAGAAGTTGACAAATCACGTTGTGGCTTTCACGTAGGTAAGAAAACGTTCTTGCTAGAACCCTACTTCAGCCACGCAAAACTTGCAACAACAATTAGAGGACGTCTAACTTGTTTTTGCAGCAAGTGCTTTGTGATATGATATGGCCAAAGTGGTGATGAATGATGAATGATCTATATGTAATGTATGAGATGTTCATGCTATTGTAATAGGAATCACGACTTGCATGTCGATGAGTATGACAACCGGCAGGAGCCATAGGAGTTGTCTTTATTTTTTGTATGACCTGCGTGTCATTGAGAAACGCCATGTAAATTACTTTACTTTATTGCTAAACGCGTTAGCCATAGTAGTAGAAGTAATAGTTGGCGAGCAACTTCATGGAGACACAATGATGGAGATCATGATGATGGAGATCATGGTGTGATGCCGGTGACAAGATGATCATGGAGCCCCAAGATGGAGATCAAAGGAGCTATGTGATATTGGCCATATCATGTCACTATTATTATTTGATTGCATGTGATGTTTATCATGTTTTTGCATCTTGTTTGCTTAGAACGACGGTAGTAAATAAGATGATCCCTCATAATAATTTCAAGAAGTGTTCCCCCTAACTGTGCACCGTTGCGACAGTTCGTTCGTTTCTAAGCATCACGTGATGATCGGGTGTGATAGATTCCAATGTTCACATACAACGGGTGTAAGACAGATTTACACATGCAAACACTTAGGTTGACTTGACGAGCCTAGCATGTACAGACATGGCCTCGGAACACAGAAAACTGAAAGGTCGAGCATGAGTCGTATAGAAGATATGATCAACATGAAGATGTTCATCGATGTTGACTAGTCCGTCTCACATGATGATCGGACACGGCCTAGTTGACTCGGATCATGTTACACTTAGATGACTAGAGGAGGGATGTCTATCTAAGTGGGAGTTCATTGAATAATTTGATTAGATGAACTTAATTCTCATGAACTTAGTCTAAAATCTTTACAATATGTCTTGTAGATCAAATGGCCAACGTAGTCCTCAACTTCAACGCGTTCCTAGAGAAAACCAAGCTGAAAGACGATGGCAGCAACTACACGGACTGGGTCCGGAATCTGAGGATCATCCTCATAGCTGCCAAGAAAGATTATGTCCTACAAGCACCGCTAGGTGATGCACCTATTCTCCCTGCAGAACAAGACGTTATGAACGCTTGGCAGGCACGTACCGATGACTACTCCCTCGTTCAGTGCGGCATGCTTTACAGCTTAGAGCCGGGGCTCCAAAAGTGTTTTGAGAGACACGGAGCATATGAGATGTTCGAAGAGCTGAAAATGGTTTTCCAAGCTCATGCCCGGGTCGAGAGATATGAAGTCTCCGACAAATTCTTCAGCTGTAAGATGGAGGAAAATAGTTCTGTCAGTGAGCACATACTCACTATGTCTGGGTTACATAACCGCTTGACTCAGCTGGGAGTTAATCTCCCGGATGACGCGGTCATTGACAGAATCCTTTAGTCGCTTCCACCGAGCTACAAGAGCTTTGTGATGAACTTCAATATGCAGGGGATGGAAAAGACCATTCCTGAAGTATTTGCTATGCTGAAATCAGCAGAGGTAGAAGTCAAGAAGGAACATCAAGTGTTGATGGTCAATAAAACCACTAAGTTCAAGAAGGGCAAGGGTAAAAAGAACTTCAAGAAGGACGGCAAGGGAGTTGCCGCGCCCGGCAAGCAAGCTGCCGGGAAGAAGCCAAAGAATGGACCCAAGCCCGAGACTGAGTGCTTTTATTGCAAGGAAAGTGGTCACTGGAAGCGGAACTGCCCCAAATACTTAGCGGACAAGAAGGCCGGCAAAACAAAAGGTATATGTGATATACATGTAATTGATGTGTACCTTACCAGTACTCGTAGTAGCTCCTGGGTATTTGATACCGGTGCAGTTGCTCACATTTGTAACTCAAAGCAGGAGCTGCAGAATAAGCGGAGACTGGCAAAGGACGAGGTGACGATGCGCGTCGGGAATGGTTCCAAGGTCGATGTGATCACCGTGGGCACGCTACCTCTACATTTACCTATGGGATTAGTTTTGAACCTCAATAATTGTTATTTAGTGCCAAGTTTGAGCATGAACATTGTATCAGGATCTCGTTTAATACGAGATGGCTACTCATTTAAATCCGAGATTAATGGTTGTTCTATTTATATGAGAGATATGTTTTATGGTCATGCTCAGATGGTAAATGGTTTATTCTTAATGAATCTCGAGCGTAATGCCATACATATTCATAGTGTGAATACCAAAAGATGTAAGATTGATATGTTGGAAATATGCCCTAGAGGCAATAATAAAAGTATTATTATTATATTTCCTTGTTCATGATAATTGTCTTTTATTCATGCTATAACTGTATTATCCGGAAATCGTAATACACGTGTGAATACATAGACCACAATATGTCCCTAGTGAGCCTCTAGTTGACTAGCTCGTTGTGATCAACAGATAGTCATGGTTTCCTGGCTATAGACATTGGATGTCGTTGATAACGGGATCACATCATTAGGAGAATGATGTGATGGACAAGACCCAATCCTAAGACTAGCACAAAAGATCGTGTAGTTCATTTGCTAGAGCTTTGCCAATGTCAAGTATCTCTTCCTTCGACCATGAGAGCGTGTAACTCCTGGATACCGTAGGAGTGCTTTGGGTGTATCAAACGTCACAACGTAACTGGGTGACTATAAAGGTGCACTACAGGTATCTCCGAAAGTATCTATTGTTTTATGCGGATCGAGACTGGGATTTGTCACTCCGTGTAAACGGAGAGGTATCTCTGGGCCCACTCGGTAGGACATCATCATATGCGCAATGTGACCAAGGAGTTGATCACGGGATGATGTGTTACGGAACGAGTAAAGTGACTTGCCGGTAACGAGATTGAACAAGGTATTGGATACCGACGATCGAATCTCGGGCAAGTAACATACCGATAGACAAAGGGAATTGAATACGGGATTGATTAAGTCCTTGACATCGTGGTTCATCCGATGAGATCATCGTGGAACATGTGGGAGCCATCATGGGTATCCAGATCCCGCTGTTGGTTATTGACCGGAGAACGTCTCGGTCATGTCTACATGTCTCCCGAACCCGTAGGGTCTACACACTTAAGGTTCGATGACGCTAGGGTTATAAAGGAAGTTTGTATGTGGTTACCGAATGTTGTTCGGAGTCCCGGATGAGATCCCGGACGTCACGAGGAGTTCCGGAATGGTCCGGAGGTAAAGATTTATATATGGGAAGTCCTATTTTGGCCACCGGAAAATGTTCGGGATTTTTCGGTATTGTACCGGGAAGGTTCTAGAAGGTTCCGGAGTGGGGCCCACCTGCATGGGGGGACCCACATGGACGTGGGTAGTGGGGCAAGGCCCCACACCCCTGGTCAAGGCGCACCAAGATCCCCCCTTAGAAGGAATAAGATCATATCCCGAAGGGATAAGATCAAGATCCCTAAAAAGGGGGGATAACAATCGGTGGGGAAGGAAATAATGAGATTTCTTTCCTCCCACCTTGGCCAACGCCCCAATGGACTTGGAGGGCAAGAAACCAGCCCCTCCACCCCTATATATAGTGGGGAGGCGCATGGGAGCTATACACGAAGTTCTGGCACAGCCCTACCTCTCTTCCTACTCCTCCTCTCCCATGGTGCTTGGCGAAGCCCTGCTGGATTGCCACGCTCCTCCACCACCACCACGCCGTTGTGCTGCTGTTGGATGGAGTCTTCCTCAACCTCTCCCTCTCTCCTTGCTGGATCAAGGCGTGGGAGACGTCACCGGGCTGTACGTGTGTTGAACGCGGAGGTGCCGTCCGTTCGGCACTAGGATCATCGGTGATTTGAATCACGACGAGTACGACTCCATCAACCCCGTTCACTTGAACGCTTCCGCTTAGCGATCTACAAGGGTATGTAGATGCACTCTCTTTCTACTCGTTGCTGGTCTCTCCATAGATAGATCTTGGTGACACGTAGGAAAATTTTGAATTTCTGCTACGTTCCCCAACAGTGGCATCATGAGCTAGGTCTATTGCGTAGATTCTTTGCACGAGTAGAACACAAAGTAGTTGTGGGCGTTGATGTTGTTCAATATGCTTACCGTTACTAGTCCAATCTTGTTTCGACGGTATTGTGGGATGAAGCGGCCCGGACCGACCTTACACGTACTCTTACGTGAGACAGGTTCCACCGATTGACATGCACTTGGTGCATAAGGTGGCTAGCGGGTGCCAGTCTCTCCCACTTTAGTCGGAACGGATTCGATGAAAAGGGTCCTTATGAAGGGTAAATAGCAATTGGCATATCACGTTGTGGTCTTGCGTAGGTAAGAAACGTTCTTGCTAGAAACCCATAGCAGCCACGTAAAACATGCAACAACAATTAGAGGACGTCTAACTTGTTTTTGCAGGGTATGCTATGTGATGTGATATGGCCAAGAAGAATGTGATGAATGATATGTGATGTATGAGATTGATCATGTTCTTGTAATAGGATTCACGACTTGCATGTCGATGAGTATGACAACCGGCAGGAGCCATAGGAGTTGTCTTTATTTATTGTATGACCTGCGTGTCATTGAAGAACGCCATGTAAACTACTTTACTTTATTGCTAAACGCGTTAGTCATAGAAGTAGAAGTAGTCGTTGGCGTGACAACTTCATGAAGACACGATGATGGAGATCATGATGATGGAGATCATGGTGTCGTGCCGGTGACGATGATGATCATGGAGCCCCGAAGATGAAGATCAAAAGGAGCAAAATGATATTGGCCATATCATGTCACTATTTGATTGCATGTGATGTTTATCATGTTTATGCATCTTGTTTGCTTAGGACGACGGTAGTAAATAAGATGATCCCTTACAAAATTTCAAGAAGTGTTCTCCCCTAACTGTGCACCGTTGCTACAGTTCGTCGCTTCTAAGCACCACGTGATGATCGGGTGTGATGGATTCTTACGTTCACATACAACGGGTGTAAGACAGTTTTACACAGCGAAAACACTTAGGGTTAACTTGACGAGCCTAGCATGTGCAGACATGGCCTCGGAACACGGAGACCGAAAGGTCGAGCATGAGTCGTATGGTAGATACGATCAACATGAAGATGTTCACCGATGATGACTAGTCCGTCTCACGTGATGATCGGACACGGCCTAGTTGACTCGGATCATGTGATCACTTAGATGACCAGAGGGATGTCTATCTAAGTGGGAGTTCATAAGATGAACTTAATTATCCTGAACATAGTCAAAAGACCTTTTGCAAATTATGTCGTAAGCTCGCGCTTTAGTTCCACTGTTTAGATATGTTCCTAGAGAAAATATAGTTGAAAGTTGATAGTAGCGATTATGCGATCAGTAGAAAGCTTATGTCCTTAATGCACCGCTCAGTGTGCTGAACCCCAACGTCGTTTGTCGATGTTGCGAACATCGGACATACACGTTTTGATAACTACGTGATAGTTCAATTAAATGGTTTAAGTAGAGGCACCAAAGACGTTTTCGAAACGTCGCGGAACATATGAGATGTTTCGAGGGCTGAAATTGGGATTTCAGGCTCGTGCCCACGTCAAGAGGTATAAGACCTCCGACGATTTTCTTAGCCTGCAAACTAAGGGAGAAAAGCTCAATCGTTGAGCTTGTGCTCAGATTGTCTGAGCACAACAATCACTTGAATCGAGTGGGAGTTGATCCTCCAGATGAGATAGTGATGTTTCCCCAAAGTCATTGCCACCAAGCTGCTAGAGCTTCGTGATTAACTATAACATATCAGGGATAGATATGATGATCCTTGAAATATTCATGATGTTTGACACCGCGAAAGTAGAAATCAAGAAGGAGCATCAATTGTTGATGGTTGGTGAAACCACTAGTTTCAAGAAGGGCAAGGGAACAAAGGGATACTTCATGAAACGGCAATTCAGCTGCTGCTCTAGTGAAGAAACCCAAGGTTGAACCCAAACCCGAGACTAAGTGCTTCTGTAATAAGGGGAACAACCACTGGAGCAGCATTACCCTAGATACTTGGTAGATGAGAAGGCTGGCAAGGTCGATAGAAGTATATTGGATATACATTATGTTAATGTGTACTTTACTAGTACTCCTAGTAGCACCAGGGTATTGGATACCGGTTCGGTTGCTAAGTGTTAGTAACTCGAAATAAAAGCTACGGAATAAACGGAGACTAGCTAAAGGTGAGCTGACGATATATGTTGGAAGTGTTTCCAAGGTTGATATGATCAAGCATCGCACGCTCCCTCTACCACCGAGATTGGTGTTTGCGTTGAGCATAGACATGATTGGATTATGTCTATCGCAATACGGTTATTCATTTAAGGAGAATAATGGTTACTCTATTTTTGAATAATACCTTCAATGGTCTTGCACCTAAAGGAATGGTTTATTGAATCTCGGTCGTAGTGATACACATTTTCATGCCAAAAGATATAAGATAGTAATGATAGTACCACTTACTTGTGGCACTGCCATGTAAGTCATAATGGTATAAAACGCATGAAGAAGCTCCATGTTGATGGATCTTT
Organism: Triticum aestivum; assembly: GCF_018294505.1. Classification (NCBI taxonomy): domain Eukaryota; kingdom Viridiplantae; phylum Streptophyta; class Magnoliopsida; order Poales; family Poaceae; genus Triticum; species Triticum aestivum. The sequence continues at coordinate 23,964,076 of NC_057794.1, forward strand.
GGACTCACTCGTTTTTGAAAAGTTTGAGACATGCGAACCATGTCTATTGGTGTATATGCATGAAGAAACTCCATGCAAATGGATCGTTCGGACTCACTTGATTTTGAATCACTTGAGATATGCAAATCATACCACATGGGCAAGATGACTGAAAAGCCTCATTTTCAGTAAGATGGAACAAGATAGCAACTTGTTGGAAGTAACACATTTTGATGTGTGCAGTCGAATGAGTGCTGAGGCATGCAGTGAATATCATTATGTTCTTACTTCACAGATGATTCGAGTAAATGTTGAGTATATTTACTTGATGAAACACAAGTCTGAATTATTGAATGGTTCAAGTAATTTCAGAGTGAAGTAGCAGATCATTGTGACAAGAGGATAAAATGTCTATGATATGATCATAGAGATGAATATCTGAGTTACGAGTTTTGGCACACAATTAAGACATTGTGGAAATTGTTTCGCAATTAATACCGCCTGGAACACCATAATGTGATGGTGTGTCCGAACATCATAGTTGCACCCTATTGGATATGGTGCGTACCATGATGTCTCTTATCGAATTACCACTATCGTTCATGGGTTAGGCATTAGAGACAACCACATTCACTTTAAATAGGGCACCACGTAATTCCGATGAGATGACACCGTATGAATTATGGTTTAGAGAAACCTAAGTTGTCGTTTCTTAAAAGTTTGGGGCTGCGACGCTTATATGAAAAAGTTTCAGGTTGATAAGCTCGAACCCAAAGCGGATAAAATGCATCTTCATAGGAAACCCAAAACAGTTGGGTATACCTCCTAATTCAGATCCGAAAGCAATATGGATTGTTTCTAGAATCGGGTCCTTTCTCGAGGAAAAGTTTCTCTCGAAAGAATTGAGTGGGAGGATGGTGGAGACTTGATGAGGTTATTGAACCGTCTCTTCAACTAGTGTGTGACAGGGCACAGGGAGTTGTTCCTGTGGCACCTACACCAATTGAAGTGGAAGCTTATGATATTGATCATGAAACTTCGGATCAAGTCACTCCCAAACCTCGTAGGATGACAAGGATGCGTACTACTTCAGAGTGGTACGTAATCCTGTCTTGAAGGTCATGTTGCTAGACAACAATGAACCTACGAGCTATGGAGAAGCGATGGTGGGCCCGGATTCCGATAAATGGCTTGAGGCCATAAAATCCGAGAGAGGATCCATGTATGAAAACAAAGTGTAGACTTTGGCAGAACGGCTCGATGGTCGTAAGGCTAATGAGTACAGATGGATTTCAAAAGGAAGACGGACAATGATGGTAAATGTCACCATTAAGAAAGCTCGACTTGTCGTTAAGATGTTTTCCGACAAGTTCAAGGAGTTGACTACGATGAGATTTTCTCACTCGTAGCGATGCTAAGAGTCTGTTGGAATTATATTAGCGATTACTGCATTATTTATGAAATCTTGCAGATAGGATGTCAAAACATTGTTTCCTCGACGATTTTAATGAGGAAAGGTTGTATGTGATACAACCGGAAGGTTTTGTCAATCCCGAAAGATGCTAATAAGTATGCAAAGCTCCAGCAATCCTTCTAAGGACTGGAGTGAGCATCTCGGAGTTGGAATGTATGCTTTGATGATGATCAAAAATTTTGGGTTTGTACAAAGTTTATGAGAAACTTGTATTTCCAAAGAAGTGAGTGGGAGCACTATAGAATTTCTGATGAGTATATGTTGTTGACATATTGTTGATCAGAAATGACGTAGAATTTCTGGAAAGCATATAGGGTTATTTTGAAAGTGTTTTTCAATGGAAAGCCTGGATTAAGCTACTTGAACATTGAGCATCAAGATCTATAAGGATAGATCAAAATGCTTAATAATACTTTCAAATGAGCACATACCTTGACATGATCTTGAAGGTGTTCAAGATGGACCAGTCAAAGAAGGAGTTCTTGCCTGAGTTGTAAGGTACGAAGTTAAGACTTAAAGCTCGACCACGGCAGAATAGAGAGAAAGGACGAAGGTCGTCCCCTATGCTTAAGACGTAGGCTCTTCAGTATGCTATGCTGTGTACCGCACCTGAAGTGTGCCTTGCCATGAGTCAGTCAAGGGGTACAAGAGTGATCCAAGAATGGCTCACAGGACAGCGGTCAAAGTTATCCTTAGTAACTAGTGGACTAAGGAATTTTCTCGATTATGGAGGTGGTAAAAGAGTTCGTCGTAAAGGTTACGACGATGCAAGCTTGACACCTATCCGGATAGCTCTGAGTAGAGAGACCGGATACATATAATGGAGCAATAATTTAGAATAGCTCCAAGTAGAACAGTTGTTTGGAATAGCTCCAAATAGAGCGTGGTAGCTGCATCTAGGAGATGACATAGAGATTTGTAAAGCACACACGGATCTGAAAGGTTCAGACCCGTTGACTAAAACCTCTCTCACAAGCAACATGATCAAACATAAAACTCATTGAGTGTTAATCACATAGTGATGTGAACTAGACTACTGACTCTAGTAAACTCTTGGGTATTAGTCACATGGCGATGTGACCTGTGAGTGTTAATCACATGGCGATGTGAACTAGATTATTGACTCTAGTGCAAGTGGGAGACTGTTGGAAATATGCCCTAGAGGCAATAATAAAAGTATTATTATTATATTTCCTTGTTCATGATAATTGTCTTTTATTCATGCTATAACTGTATTATCCGGAAATCGTAATACACGTGTGAATACATAGACCACAATATGTCCCTAGTGAGCCTCTAGTTGACTAGCTCGTTGTGATCAACAGATAGTCATGGTTTCCTGGCTATGGACATTGGATGTCGTTGATAACAGGATCACATCATTAGGAGAATGATGTGATGGACAAGACCCAATCCTAAGACTAGCACAAAAGATCGTGTAGTTCATTTGCTAGAGCTTTGCCAATGTCAAGTATCTCTTCCTTCGACCATGAGAGCGTGTAACTCCTGGATACCGTAGGAGTGCTTTGGGTGTATCAAACGTCACAACGTAACTGGGTGACTATAAAGGTGCACTACAGGTATCTCCGAAAGTATCTATTGTTTTATGCGGATCGAGACTGGGATTTGTCACTCCGTGTAAACGGAGAGGTATCTCTGGGCCCACTCGGTAGGACATCATCATATGCGCAATGTGACCAAGGAGTTGATCACGGGATGATGTGTTACGGAACGAGTAAAGTGACTTGCCGGTAATGAGATTGAACAAGGTATTGGATACCGACGATTGAATCTCGGGCAAGTAACATACCGATAGACAAAGGGAATTGAATACGGGATTGATTAAGTCCTTGACATCGTGGTTCATCCGATGAGATCATCGTGGAACATGTGGGAGCCATCATGGGTATCCAGATCCCGCTGTTGGTTATTGACCGGAGAACGTCTCGGTCATGTCTACATGTCTCCCGAACCCGTAGGGTCTACACACTTAAGGTTCGATGACGCTAGGGTTATAAAGGAAGTTTGTATGTGGTTACCGAATGTTGTTCGGAGTCCCGAATGAGATCCCGGACGTCACGAGGAGTTCCGGAATGGTCCGGAGGTAAAGATTTATATATGGGAAGTCCTATTTTGGCCACCGGAAAATGTTCGGGATTTTTCGGTATTGTACCGGGAAGGTTCTAGAAGGTTCCGGAGTGGGGCCCACCTGCATGGGGGGACCCACATGGACGTGGGTAGTGGGGGCAAGGCCCCACACCCCTGGTCAAGGCGCACCAAGATCCCCCCTTAGAAGGAATAAGATCATATCCCGAAGGGATAAGATCAAGATCCCTAAAAAGGGGGGATAACAATCGGTGGGGAAGGAAATAATGAGATTTCTTTCCTCCCACCTTGGCCAACGCCCCAATGGACTTGGAGGGCAAGAAACCAGCCCCTCCACCCCTATATATAGTGGGGAGGCGCATGGGAGCTATACACGAAGTTCTGGCACAGCCCTACCTCTCTTCCTACTCCTCTCCCATGGTGCTTGGCGAAGCCCTGCTGGATTGCCACGCTCCTCCACCACCACCACGCCGTTGTGCTACTGTTGGATGGAGTCTTCCTCAACCTCTCCCTCTCTCCTTGCTGGATCAAGGCGTGGGAGACGTCACCGGGCTGTACGTGTGTTGAACGCGGAGGTGCCGTCCGTTCGGCACTAGGATCATCGGTGATTTGAATCACGACGAGTACGACTCCATCAACCCCGTTCACTTGAACGCTTCCGCTTAGCGATCTACAAGGGTATGTAGATGCACTCTCTTTCTACTCGTTGCTGGTCTCTCCATAGATAGATCTTGGTGACACGTAGGAAAATTTTGAATTTCTGCTACGTTCCCCAACATGATAATGATAGTCCCACATACTTGTGGCACTGCCGCCTTGGTCACATAGGTGTCAAACGCATGAAGAAGCTCCATGCTGATGGACTTTTAGAGTCTCTTGATTATGAATCATTTGACACGTGCGAACCATGCCTCATGGGTAAAATGACCAAGACTCCGTTCTCAGGAACAATGGAGCGAGCAACCAACTTATTGGAAATCATACATACTGATGTGTGCGGTCCAATGAGTGTTGAGGCTCACGGTGGCTATCGTTATGTTCTCACCCTCACTGATGACTTGAGTAGATATGGGTATATCTACTTAATGAAACACAAGTCTGAGACCTTTGAAAAGTTCAAGGAATTTCAGAGTGAGGTTGAGAATCAACGTGACAGGAAAATCAAGTTCCTATGATCAGATCGTGGAGGAGAATACTTGAGTCACGAGTTTGGCACACACTTAAGAAAATGTGGAATAGTTTCACAACTCACGCCGCCTGGAACACCTCAGCGTAATGGTGTGTCCGAACATCGTAATCGAACTCTATTAGATATGGTGCGATCTATGATGTCTCTTGCCGATTTACCGCTATCTTTTTGGGGCTATGCTTTAGAGACTGCCGCATTCACTTTAAATAGGGCTCCGTCGAAATCCGTTGAGATGACACCGTTTGAATTATGGTTTGGGAAGAAACCTAAGCTGTCGTTTCTAAAAGTTTGGGGATGCGATGCTTATGTCAAGAAACTTCAACCTGAAAAGCTCGAACCCAAATCGGAAAAATGCGTCTTCATAGGATACCCTAAAGAAACTATTGGGTATACCTTCTACCTCAGATCCGAAGGCAAGATCTTTGTTGCCAAGAATGGATCCTTTCTAGAGAAAGAGTTTCTCTCGAAAGAAGTAAGTGGGAGGAAAGTAGAACTTGATGAAGTATTACCTCTTGAACCGGAAAATGGCGCAACTCAAGAAAATGTTCCTGAGGTGCCTGCACTGACTAGAGAGGAAGTTAATGATAATGATCAAGATACTTCTGATCAAGCTCCTACTGAAATTCGAAGGTCCACAAGGACACGTTCCGCACCAGAGTGGTACGGCAAACCTGTCTTAGAAATCATGTTGTTAGACAACGGTGAACCTTCGAACTATGAAGAAGCGATGGCGGGCCCGGATTCTGACAAATGGCTAGAAGCCATGAAATCCGAGATAGGATCCATCTATGAAAAAGAAGTATGGACTTTGACTGACTTGCCCGTTGAACGGCGAGCCATAGAAAATAAATGGATCTTTAAGAAGAAGACATACGCGGATGGTAATGTGACCATCTATAAAGCTCGGCTTATTGCTAAGGGTTATCGACAAGTTTAAGGGGTTGACTACGATGAGACTTTCTCACCGGTAGCGAAGCTAAAGTCCGTCCGAATCATGTTAGCAATTGCCGCATTCTACGATTATGAGATATGGCAAATGGACGTCAAAACGGCATTCCCTAATGGTTTCCTTAAGGAAGAATTGTATATGATGTAGCCGAAAGGTTTTGTCGATCCTAAGAATGCTGACAAGGTGTGCAAGCTCCAACGCTCGATTTATGGGCTGGTGCAAGCATCTCGGAGTTGGAACATTCGCTTTGATGAGATGATCAAAGCGTTTGGGTTTACGCAGACTTATGGAGAAGCCTGCGTTTACAAGAAAGTGAGTGGGAGCTCTGTAGCATTTCTCATATTATATGTAGATGACATACTTTTGATGGGAAATGATATAGAACTCTTGGACAGCATTAAGGCCTACTTGAATAAGAGTTTTTCAATGAAGGACCTTGGAGAAGCTGCTTATATATTAGGAATCAAGATCTATAGAGATAGATCGAGACGCCTCATAGGTCTTTCACAAAGCACATACCTTGATAAGATATTGAAGAAGTTCAATATGGATCAGTCTAAGAAGGGGTTCTTGCCTGTGCTGCAAGGTGTGAAATTGAGCTCAGCTCAATGTCCGACCACGGCAGAAGATATAGAAGAGATGAGTGTCATCCCCTATGCCTCAGCCATAGGTTCTATTATGTATGCCATGCTGTGTACCAGACCTGATGTAAACCTTGCCGTAAGTTTGGTAGGTAGGTACCAAAGTAATCCCGGCAAGGAACACTGGACAGCGGTCAAGAATATCCTGAAGTACCTGAAAAGGACTAAGGAAATGTTTCTCGTTTATGGAGGTGACGAAGAGCTCGTCGTAAAGGGTTACGTCGATGCTAGCTTCGACACAGATCTGGATGACTCAAAGTCACAAACCGGATACGTGTATATTTTGAATGGTGGGGCAGTAAGCTGGTGCAGTTGCAAGCAGAGCGTCGTGGCGGGATCTACATGTGAAGCGGAGTACATGGCAGCCTCTGAGGCAGCGCATGAAGCAATTTAGGTGAAGGAGTTCATCACCGACCTAGGAGTCATACCCAATGCGTCGGGGCCGATCAAACTCTTCTGTGACAACACTGGAGCTATTGCACTTGCCAAGGAGCCCAGGTTTCACAAGAAGACAAGGCACATCAAGCGTCGCTTCAACTCCACTCGTGAAAATGTTCAAGATGGAGACATAGATATTTGTAAAGTACATACGGACTTGAATGTAGCAGATCCATTGACTAAACCTCTCCCTAGAGCAAAACATGATCAACACCAGAATTCCATGGGTGTTCGATTCATCACAATGTAACTAGATTATTGACTCTAGTGCAAGTGGGAGACTGTTGGAAATATGCCCTAGAGGCAATAATAAAAGCATTATTATTATATTTCCTTGTTCATGATAATTGTCTTTATTCATGCTATAATTGTGTTATCCGGAAATCATAATACATGTGTGAATAATAGACACCAACATGTCCCTAGTAAGCCTCTAGTTGACTAGCTCGTTGATCAACAGATAGTCATGGTTTCCTGACTATGGACATTGGATTTCATTGATAACGAGATCACATCATTAGGAGAATGATGTGATGGACAAGACCCAATCCTAAACATAGCTTAAAGATCGTATAGTTCGTTTGCTAGAGTTTTTCCAATGTCAAAGTATCTTTTCCTTAGACCATGAGATCGTGTAACTCCCGGATACCGTAGGAGTGCTTTGGGTATACCAAACGTCACAACGTAACTGGGTGACTATAAAGGTAGACTACGGGTATCTCCGAAAGTGTCTGTTGGGTTGACACGGATCAAGACTGGGATTTGTCACTCCGTATGACAGAGAGGTATCACTGGGCCCACTCGGTAATGCATCATCATAATGAGCTCAAAGTGACCAAGTGTCTGGTCACGGGATCATGCATTACGGTACGAGTAAAGTGACTTGCCGGTAACGAGATTGAATGAGGTATTGGGATACCGACGATCGGATCTCGGGCAAGTAACATACCGATTGACAAAGGGAATTGTATACGGGGTTGCTTGAATCCTCGATATCGTGGTTCATCCGATGAGATCATCGAGGAGCATGTGGGAGCCAACATGGGTATCCAGATCCCGCTGTTGGTTATTGACCAGAGAGTCGTCTCGGTCATGTCTACATGTCTCCCGAACCCGTAGGGTCTACACACTTAAGGTTCGGTGATGCTAGGGTTGTAGGGATATGTATATGCAGTAACCCGAATGTTGTTCGGAGTCCCGGATGAGATCGCGGACGTCACGAGGAGTTCCGGAATGGTCCAGCGGTAAAGAATTATATATAGAAAGTGCTATTTCGGCCATCGGGACAAGTTTCGGGGTCACCGGTATTGTACCGGGACCACCGGAAGGGTCCGGGGGGTCCACCGGGTGGGGCCACCTATCTCGGAGGGCCCCATGGGCTGAAGTGGGAAGGGATCCAGCCCAAAGTGGGCTGGGGCGCCACTTCCCCCTAGGGCCCATGCGCCTAGGGTGGGGGAAACCCTAAAGGAAGAGTCCTAGGAGGGGAAGGCACCTCCTAGGTGCCTTGGGGAGGAGGGATTCCTCCCCTTGGCCGCACCCTCCTAGGAGATTGGATCTCCTAGGGCCGGCGCCCCCCCCCCCCCCCTTGGCCCTCCTATATATAGTGGGGAGATGGAGGACTTCTTACCACATGCCTTTGGTGCCTCCCTCTCCCTCTCCAACACCTCCTCCTCCTCCATAGTGCTTGGCGAAGCCCTGCCGGAGTACTGCAACTCCATCACCACCACGCCGTCGTGCTGCTGCTGGAGCCATCTTCCTCAACCTCTCCTTCCCCCTTGCTGGATCAAGAAGGAGGAGACGTTACGCTGACCGTACGTGTGTTGAACGCGGAGGTGCCGTCCGTTCGGCGCTAGGATCTCCGGTGATTTGAATCGCGTTGAGTACGCCTTCTTCATCCCCGTTCTTTGAACGCTTCCGCGCGTGATTTACAAAGGTATGTAGATGCAATCCAATCACTCGTTGCTAGATGAACTCCTAGATGGATCTTGGTGAAACCGTAGGAAAATTTTTGTTTTCTGTAACGTTCCCCAACAGCCTCTTCTATGCGCCGTCGCTAGACCGCCGTCGTGCCACCACGTGCCATTACCATGCCCTCAAGCACCCCGTGAGCTGCCGCTCCCCTGCCTTCGGCCATTCACATGACCCCATGGGCCGCCGCTGCCCTGACTCCAGTAGTCGTGGCAGCATAGCTTGACGCAATCGCTCGAAGAGATATACACCAATTTGCCGCGGAGGGATGTACTAGCCTTTTTGCTTAGGATATCATCATATGTTTGCTGTCCTTGCAGCCTGCTCTAATAGTCATGCGCTACGACTAATTACTCAGCAAACGACACCAGAGAGAGGTCTGGATGGGCCAGGCTGGATGCCGCAAACAAGCGTGAGAGTTATATCTCGCTAATTGTGAGACCGAGTACCATTTTGCAATAGGTTATCCCTAGGATTGGTCGCCCATAACGTGCGTTCATGTAGCTTCTGGGAGCAGTTTCACGAAGCTTTTATGGACTGGTTCAGATGGGCTGTAGAAGCTTCCTCTTATTTTTTTTCTTTTTTCTATATTTTTCTGTATCGGTTTTCATCAACTTTTTTCATTTTTTTCATTTTTTCTGTAAATACAAGTGTATACATGGAGAATATATTTTACATATAGGTTAAATTTTTCTGAAATCCACCTAGAACCATTGTCAAATGCACATTGAACACTTTTTGGATGCACGGTGAATTTTTTTAACACACGTAGAACATTTTTCATGTATGCTATGAATGCTGTTTTAAAAAAGTGCAAACATTTGTTAAGTGTTCTAACATTTTCTTAAAATGCCATGAACATTCTTTTATAAGTCATGAGGATTTTTTGGAATGGTAGAAATACTTTCTAATCTACATGGACATTTTTTTACATTGTATAAATATTTTTTAAAAATGTCACATACATATTTTCAAAAACATGAATATTTTTAAATGTGATGATTTTTTTAATAGTATGAACGCTTATTAAAAACCAGGTGAACAGAATTTCCCATTTTTATGAACATAATTGAAATGTGTGAACATTTTGCAAATGTCATCAACATTTTTTTAATAGTACAAACATTTTTCCAAAAGTTGTGTTAACAATATTTTACACTGTATGAATAACTTTAACTGTATTTTATTTTTTAAGAATATAACTAATGTAATGTTTGGAAAAAAATATTGAACACATTTTAAAATATAAAACAAGTAAAAAAAAGAACAAACTGACTAACAAAGGAACAAAGGAGCACACTACTAGGCCGCTCAGTAGGGCGTCGCTTGCGGCAAGGTTGCTAGTATTCAATTCTTTTCATGAGTTTTAACAGAAAGTTTCTTGTATTCTGTTCATGAGTAATTCATTTTCTAGTTAGCTTTATTTTTTATTTGATCATGATTTAACAATTTATGACAGAGTCTAATAAAATGCAGAAAAAAATTAGTGGCGAGAAACAGTTGAATGCAATGAAGAACGAGTAGCGAGCAGAATATGTGACACCCCAACTAACAAGAGGGAAAGACCTACACGTTTTCCTTGTATCCAGCGCGTAATGCGTAAATAATTTAAGCTACTTCTACAGCTGCACAAAATGGGCCAACCTAAACTAGCCTCGGCTCTCGACGCCGATTTTTTCCGGTTATGATGCATGTCTGGGATTTGACCCAATTTGTTTTCTGCCTGTTGCTTCGTTTTTTGTTGTGTTTTCAGCGTTATTTCATTTTCATTTTATATTTATTTTCCCTTTTGATTTCTGAATTTTATTCCACTTTACCTAGTCTTTCTGTTTCCACCCTCATTTGCTCTTTTCTGCTTCTTTATACTTCCATTCTAGTATTGTTTTCCTTTTTCACCTTTTTCTATATTTCTTTATTAAATTCATTTCAATTTTTTATTAATGAATTTTAATACATGATGAACATCCCCCCACCCCCCAAATAATGAACATTTTTCAATAGACAATATCAAAATTTTAAAAATGTATGTTAACCTTTTCAATACATGCTAACCATTTTATAAACATGCTAGAAATTTTTACTATGTGTGAACATTTTTCTATACGGACAACTTTTCTAAACAATACGTTGATTTTTGTAAAAAAAATGATGTTCATGCAAGTTTCTAAAATGTTCACACATTTTTAAAATTGTTCTTGTAATTTTATGAGTGTTTCTGTTTCTTTTAAATAAATTCCCATGAATTTTCTTCAAAGGATAAAAAATCATTTTTTGTGTTTGTATAAAAGCAAAAAAAAGGTATAAAACAAAGTAGATCGAATAAACTGAAAAAATAATTCTAGAAAAGGGAGTACTCGCTCCATCCAAATATATATGGCCTAATACATGTTTCTATATTGTCTTTAACCATGGATTAGAGCAATAACATATGACATGCATGTGACAATAATGCATACTGTCTAATTCACAAGTCAAAGTTGTTTCTAATGATATAATTTTTATATCATACATATCCTGTTTATTAATCTTATCAGTGTTCAAAAGGCAAAGTTGAAGCATGCATTAGACCCCGTATATTTGGATGGAGGGAGTATAAATTTAGGGCTGAAAATTATGTCCGCGATCCAAAAAATACCTAATGTTCTTTATTCCACCCTCTAGTGTCTTGCTCTCCACCTTCGGCCAACCTCCACTATATATGTCCATCCTCTCCTCCTCTCCGTCTCTGTTTCAATTTTGCTCCTCCCATCTCTGTTTTTTGTCGATAACGCAAACGTCCTATTAGTTGACTAGATGTCTTCTTGTTTAAGCCAAGCAGTGTTATATTTTTAATAGTGTTGATTTAGTGGACAACTGAAGTCCATTTTTTACCTGCGTAATCACGGTGATTGCGCATAAAATATAGTGGCCCTGTTGAAGCGCATGTCAATTATCTAGTAGTAGTGTAGCTCAAATATAGTAATATCAAACGACACATATGGATGATAGATTGTCACAACAATTCACTAATGGGGATAATTCGGATTCAAGAGGCACAAAACTATGCCGCATACGCTATAATGACATATTTTCAAGCGTTTGTCACAAAACTTCATGCTCTAACGACACACATATATTACCAAAATAAAACATGGCTAAACAAAGCAATGCAAGGATAGGGCTGCTGTCATTTTTGATAATGGTATGCCACTGAAACGACAAGTATATATACACCCCACTAGAGAACTCTGAACTCTCCCTCGCTAGTCATGAGCCAAGTGCAAAAGCTGAACCCTGAACTCCGAACTCTGAACGATAAAATGATATCACGGGGACACACCAACAAGCCCACACACAAATGTTGAATTCCAAACACACACATGCACGTACTACCAAGTCGATCTAATTAACCCGCAATGGAGATGGTCCGAAGCGGCGCCTCTGCCGGCTCTGGTGCGCGGGCTATGCCGGTGTGGGTGACAATCGCCCAGAGCACGGTGATGAACTCGCCGCCCTCGGCCAGCGCCTCCTTGTGGGCCTTCATGTGCAGCTCGCCGCTCGTCGGCGCCACATACAGCATCACCTCAGTCCAGAGGTCGCCCAGCAGCTTCCACACTCTCTCGCGTGCGTCATCTTTGTACCTGTCGATGAAAACCTTCCCGAGCCTAGCTCCCTTGCTTATCACCGTCGTCTCCTCCTGCCTGGTCCGTGCGACCTTCATCAGCTTGGTGTACCGGTCGCTCTCACCGGAGCGGTAGTAACACCACCAGCCTCCCATCTCCTCTCTCAGCTGCTTTTTCATGTCCGCATACACCAGCTCCGTCCCGTCCTTGTCGTCCGGGAGGAGCTTCGGATGGAAGGCCACCAAGTAGGCGCAGTATCCGGACAACGCCGTGGCCGCCTCGCGTCCGTCCTCAGGCTCTGCCGCCGGTACGTCGCCTCCAACAGCACGGTGGCGATGTGCCACGTGAGAATCACCTCAGCAATGCTGTCACTCTCGCACGCCCACGACAGCTCATGTGACTGTATCGACAGACGGTGCTTGGCTGATAGCAGAACAGCCATGCCGTTGCTGAGAGGGGCGTCGTGGCTGACCCTAGCCAGACGCTCCATGATTAACGTCTTGGCTTCCTTGGGGACCGCCCTGGTAGGCAGCGGCAATGAGAGCCGGCTGAACCGTAGCACGGAGAACTGCTTGAAGCTGACACTAGGGTGGTACATCATGTTCCTCACCGTGACGATGCACGGGATGATCCTGCTCAGAAGCGGGTGCGTGCGCCACTCCGGCATGGAGGTGTGGCTGCAGAGCAGTGACACCATGAACCAGTTGGAGAGCAGGAACAGGATGAACTCCCACACCTCCTCGTAGGCGAAGGCGAGGATAAGCAGGATGGTGATGGATATGTCGATGCTGCAGAAGACGAAAGGGGTAGACAGGGACTCCCAAACCTTGCCCAGGACGCACTTGGCCATCCTCAGCACGCTGCCGGACATGACGTAGTTGTCATTCCTGAAGCTGTGCCAGGCGTAGGCCACGTCCCCGTTGCTACACAAGATGAGCATGAGGATGCACAATGCCCATACAATGATGGGGAACAGGATGTAGTTGTGCACGAAGAAGAAGGGGCTGGCAAACACCACCCGAAGTACAGAGTGGTAGTACTCGCAGAGGAACTGGAGTTCGTCGCTGAATAGTTGGATGGCATCCTCCCCACCCATGCCCTCTCGCCGCAGACCTTTGAGGATGAGGTCGCGGCAGTTGGAGGCTTCCGCGTCGGTGATGGGGAACTCCTCCAGCCTCCGGCGGAGCATCTTGAAGAGGGCGAAGGAGAGACATATCCGCTTCAGCTTCGGGTCCTTACGGAGCATCGGGTCTTTCTCAGCGAGAGCCCAGATTTTGCCAACCGTGACGACACTGGAGTCGGCTTCTGATATTGCCTTCCCCAGCTCCTCGAGCTTGTAACCCTTGGGGCCGGCCTTCTTCTTCAGCTCCTCTTCACCAATCACGACGTAGTTGCACCGCTTCAAAACATCCGACCCAGCCTGACCTTGTAGCTTCAGCATCTGGGTCATGTAAGAGGCGATAAGCTGGGGGTTCTTGCCATAGGCGAAGGAACGCTTTCCCAGCTCTACGGTGACGAACCTCTGCACCAACTTGGCGGCTGCAAGAACCCACAGGGTTCCATACAATGCCTTCTTGCCGGCGCTTCTTAGGTTGAAGAAGACGAGGCTGCCTAGCCAGACGACCCGGCTGGCGCTGTGGATTGTGTCCGAATAGCCCTGCATGCCCGCGGTGACCAGAATCGCCTCCACCTTCTTGCGGAGGAGCTCCACGAGGAACATCCACATGAGGATCGTCCGGGCTCGAACCGAGAGGTCCTCCGTCTGGCCGACCGCGTTCTTGGCCTCCGAGAAGAGGTATGACATGGCGGGGAGGAAGAGAGAGAGCGAGGTGGAGAGGAAGAGGCGGACAGTAGGGTTGAGGTTGGTGCTCATATCGGAGGAACGGCTGAAGAGGTTGAGGATGAAGAAGAGCACGGCGAGGACGAACATGACTACGGATGTGGCCACCAGGGGGGCCTCGTTCCCCCGAAGATTGGCCTCAGCATAGAAGATGGTGAGGTTATACACAAAGGGTAGTAGTCCACTACTACTATCGCAGAATGCACTAGGGAGTGGTTGGACTTGGAATGGAGGTGGTGGACTTGTTGAGTTGATGCCCGCCATCCTCAGGTGACCGTGCCAGAGCAGTCACGTTGCCTAGAGCTAAATGTAGTAGCTAGCAGGTTACTGTTGTAGCTGGTTGGTGGAAGTGGCGGTTCTGTGCACATGTACAAGAAGCGTGCACATAGTTATAGTAAGAGTATGACACTTGCCCTTTCTCCTTCGAGATAGCTAAATCGACTGAGACTTAATCAAGTCTTAGTCCATATTATATTGGTGGGATCTTATGTGAAAATCCGTGTAATCTTTTTCTTCTAATTTTTCTCTAATATGCTATGTCACTTGATTAAGACTTGGTTAAGTCTTACTTGACAGAGATCTAGCTAGACACACCCTTTCTCTTCAGTTTTGCTACATTTCAGTCAATTGAGACATGGTTACGTCTCAGTCGATGCTATATTCATTCGAACTTTTATGAAGATCCGTGGGGAATTTTCTTTGAAGTTTTTTTCTTCTTATATACTATGTCAGTTGACAAAAAGACTTGATTAAATCGCAGTCGACTGAGACCTATCCAGGCGACCTCGCGCGGTGCCAGGCACAGTGAGCCGGCGGACAGAGATGATTCATGGAGAGGGAGAAGACTACGCGAGGGAGGGTAGGGGCGGGGGGCTAGATGGAACACTCCGACCCGACGGCCTGGATTGAGGCCATCTGACGGCTCGCTTGGCGACCGACCGGTTGATCGGTTGACGGACGCGGAGTACCGGCCATATTCAATCAAATGTACTTATCGGTTGACGACCTTGCCGCCATTTTAGAAAGTGAGACTCTTTCGTCACATCAGCGAAGCATGTAGCATCAAGAGGAGGTAATTTGATCAGGATTCGCTCCCTTGTTAATTGATTATTAACAGTTTACTTTATCACGCGCGCCTCCTACACTCCAGTCGCCTGAATACTATGAAATTTCTTCAAAAGAAACCTTACGCCTCCTAAACTCCATATCAGCACGCTAGGTACGACGCAAAAAGAATAGGCATCTGTGGTGCACGCTTACTTTTTTCTGTTCGAATGGTATGCTCTCGTTGATGAGTCATGAATGAAATTCCAAATTCGCAAAAAAGAGAAAGAATGGTATTGTTTGCAGCTTGCATGCATGTGCTTGCCAACCACCGTGGTCCCTTTCCCGTAGAATAAAAACCCCACCGTGGCCCCTTTTTTATTCACGGGCGTGCATATTTTTGTGTGTTTGTTGCATGCATGTGCATGCATCTGGAGAAATTTTATTTGCAGAGCGCACGCATGGGAGAGCATTTGCTATGGCCAGTGCATTAAAAGCTGAAATTCGCAAAGTAGAGTAAAAATCTTGTGTCGCTTAAAGCATTTGTTTTTGTTTTTTGTTTTTGCCGGTGAAACCATTTGTTCATTGAGAATTTGTTTTCATTCTTGGCTCGTATCAAGGAGGGGGTCTCTAATACAGTGGCAGCCTTACAAATCATTGAGCAGTTATTTTTAAGGGATACAACTGTTAGATGATACCCTCACAAAAAGAAAAATGTTAGAAGATACACATAACAAGGTTCTAGGCCCCGAAGCGATCTAGTCTGGTTTTTGTACAATTTTTTTAACGGTATCATAGTAAAATGACACATGTAATGCTGGTTATCAAAGGGTACATTTCATGTGCACTTCTAGAACTATGACGACGATTTGAAAGCCATGTTTGATGACTACTTTATTTCGGGATATTTTGTTCGGCGCTGTCGATCTTCCCGTTCTCTTCGTCTGTCCAGAACAATCTAATGAAATCCCGTCACAGCCCAGCCACCGATGAGTAGCAAGAAACTTTGAGTATCATTTTCTGTGAGGAACCGATGAGTAGTAATTTTGATTAGTATGGTAGGTGTAACCCATATATTCACACAATTCTGAAGAAACAGGACTACAGTTAGCTCTACAATTATCAATATCAATTATATGGTTACCTATCGGCGTCTAATCAGGTTTGCAAGGTGGTGTTATTTCTCTTCTATTTTTGTGATTCTTGATGTGCAACAAAATGGTACGGTCAGCTCATATATATCATAAATGCCATAAGGAAAACACGTAGTCCTAATCTCGATGTAGGAGTATTTCAATATTCCGAGAACTGCCGTCCTGCGTCGGCCCCGCAAGACGACCGGGGGAACCCTAAATCCCGGCTGCTCTCCACCCCCACTCCCCTCATTTTCCCTCGCCGCCGCCCGAGGGCACGGCCAGGCGAAGCCCAACCATCGCCGGTGGCGGTGGGGCCTAGTGGTCCTCCTGTTCGATCAGTGTTGGCATGGGCCGGCGCCTTGGGCCGGAGCATGGAGCTGGTGTCAAGCGACATGGCGGTGCGGCGAGTAAAGGCGGAGCTCCTGCGCCTCTGCTTCTCGGCGGGCGTCCAGGTAGTTGGTCGTGCCTGGCTCTCCAGGAACGGCTGCGGCGCGGCCAGATCTGTGCCCTGCTGGTGTGGCAATTTCTAGGGCCAGGCGACATGAGCCGAGGGCGGCACATGTTGCAGCGTCGCAACAACGACTGGTCGGTAGGCGGGATGGCTGGTCTCTAGGTGCTTCGGCGGATGGACGGTGGTGGGCAGCGCAAATGGGCTCTCTAGTGAGCTTTCTTTTTGGTTGGCGGTGGACCTTGGGGTTTCCCTTACGTGGCCTTGCGTGGAGTTGTGCCGGCCGCCGAGGTGGGGCGACACAAAGGGTGTCCAGTGGGGAGGTAGGATGTAGGACGGGAGGCGCTGACGAGATTAGGCCACCCATCACTGGCACGGGGGGGGGGGGGGGGGGGGGGGTGCTAGTCGTGGATGCAACTCCCCTTCCCCTTTCCTCGGTCGTGTGCGGGCTAAGGCAGCTCCGGCTTGCTCCAGGAGGGACGTATGCTGCAGTTTTGGCTGCCGGGTGCGTCTGCTCCCCCTCCCCCCTTTGATCAGGCCTGTCACTCCACCATGCATCCGTCACGACGCCACAACCATCGCGCTCCACCACGCCACCAAGGGCAACCATTCGTCACCGCACCACCTTGCCGGGAGCAGAACTTAGTCGTGGGTCACAGGAGCGAACACATACCCATGCGGGTCCAGATTTAGGCCGCCAGTGGAATGCTTCCCAGCAGACGTCACCAACGACCGCATGGAAGAGGCCCCGCAACCGCAGGCTCCACGGGGGCTTTTCCCTCGGATGCACCGATGACGGCAAGAGGGAGAAGGAGGGGGGGGGAGGGTAGAGTCTTCTGGGGTTTGTCGCAGCTCGTGTCGCCCTCGGAGGGAATCGGTGTCGGGGCTGGTTACTTCTTGTTTCCATGCTAAGAGTGAGATTTTCAGGTCACACGCTGGCCGACCCGACCGTGGTGACAATTACATGGCTGGGGTGAGCGAGATGGCATATACCAAAAAATTCTTTCGCCCGAATTTATATACTCTGTTCGTTTTTTATTTACTCCGACTATTAACTTTGACCTCAGTCTTAGTTTGATCAAGTTTGTAGAAAATAATATGAACTTTCACAACCACACACACACACACACACACACACACACACACACACACACATATATATAGTAACACTATTCATAACCCAGGGTGCAGAATAAATTATTCTTCACCTGAGGTAATCTTACAATCGTTTCATAAATAAATTACATTTCGAATACAAATAGTTACATTCATATTGATTCAGTATGTAAAATATGGCATAAGAAAATAAAAATATAGGTCATAAAACTAGATAATTACATTCTATGTATATTTTACACTATACTTTTACGTTTGTAATTTTACATAACATAATTTTTTAGGGTGGTTATATATTTTATTATATTTTCATTTTGCGTACGAAATAAGATAAAATGTACGGAACGTAAAATTATGGTGCATTTATGTCAAAATAGAGGGGGGTGAAGAATAATTATTCCTCACCCAGGGTGTATAAATATGTAGGGAAAATGCATCCTACTACCGGGTGTAGTTACACCCACTTTTCATATACTACCATGTGATAATATATACTCTACTTTATTATTTTTAGTTTATTCATATACTATATCTAAGATAGTCCAATTATACGTGAGCCTATAATTGTATTGTATTTGTGAAATACATACACATTTATACGCGAAATGGAGTATGCACAAAATATAGTACATACTAACAAAAATCTAAAATGCGGAGTAAATAAAAACAGAGGAAGTATAAAGAAATAACCAAGTATACATTGAACTTTACAATAAAAAAAGAAACGACAAAAATACGCATCCTGAAGAATAGCTAATAGGCTCCCAATGCACCACGAACAAGTTTGGTTATCAAAGCCCTCGACGAACCCCAGACCAGGCCATCGATGTGACTAAGAAAAAGAAGGAGCTCGCCGCCGGAGGAAGACCCTGCCCGTCACCTCCCATTAGGCCAGTGTTGTCCCATCATCCGTCTCTGCCTCCGAGAAAGGCCCCTACCTTCTCACCCTAGATTCGAGGATGCCTTGGAGCTTGCATGAACATATGAAAAACATGTTGCCGGGGAGAGGAGAATAGGCACAGTGACATCACCTCGCGGATAAAAACCATGATATCCACTGCCTCCTGGAAAGAGCATGATATCCACTGCAAGCTGCCGAGGAAAACAAAACTGAAGATCGACCGACCGCCCACACCTGAAGCCCTCACCACCGCGCCATACTCCCAAGGCGGTGCCTTCAATAGGGAAAATGATGCCGGAGCGCCATTGCCGCCCAATCCAATTATTTGGACATTCACTGGGGAGACGGAGGTGGAGGGCAGGGTATGATCTAGGTTTTCAGGAGCTCCCGACTTGAGCATGGCCAGTTTGCGAGGCCGCATATGGGCGGTAAAATACACTGATTGGCATGACAGATCAAGGAGAGACGCTAGAGAAAGGTGCAGGCGGGTGGATCGATGGGCTGCTTTCCTGTTCACACCGGCGCGCGCAGGGGGAAGGTTGAGATCAGATGATGTAATTAAGGACTGCAAACAAAATGTACTACATGCAGTATCGTCGAATCAAGATCATTAAGGGGTTGTTTGGATAGCAAATATTAGGCGTTGGTTTATACAAAATGAGTTTTTAGCTGATTTTTAGCAAAACCAGTTTCACTATTATTTCGGTTAAGAATGAGTTTGTATAAGACTACGTTTGGGTTGGAGAGTGTGTTTGTCAGTTCCTTATTCGATAATGATTCAGAGTACTATTCCTATTCTGCGGTGAGCTTCTTATTTTCCCGTCACATTCCGTCGAGGTACGCAAATACAGGAGAGTTGACTCATCGATCTCGCCGGACAGCCGTGTACACGCTCATGTAGAAGCTAGCTAATGAGGCAAGCGCTCGATCAATTCGATCCGCCTGCTGCCGCACGCACGAAATTACGGCCGTGAACACGCACACAAATGTAGAATCTTGCTGCCTAGAGCGATGGCTGGATCAATTCTATCGGCCGGCTGCAGAACTCACGAAACGATGCCGCCCACATGTGTATCTAGAAGCTAGCTACCGACGGGAACAAGCTGGATCGATTTGATCTGCTGGCTTCCGAGTTCCGACGCATGTACACGCTCAAGCGCTCAAGGAGCTGACCTTGGCGGCGACAACGACAAGATGGACGGCGCAGAAGAAGCGGCGGCAGGCGGCCGGCGGCCGGTGGCTAGAGGATGACTGCGTCGAGGTGTGGCACACTAGTGAGAGCCCATCGAGGCTGTCGCCGGTCACGGGCACATCTGCATATTCTAATTCTTTGGCTGATGAACGTGCCCACGAGGATCAGCGAGAGAGATATAGGAATCGCGTTTATAGAAAAATGACTAATAGTCGTTTTGTACAAACCTGAAATTCCAGGTTTATAGGAATCCAGTTTTGCATATCCGTGGATTAGTTAGAAGACCCAAACGTGGTTTTAGTCGGTTAAACAGTTTTTTTGTTTTATATAGAACCGATTCTCTATATTCCATCTATCCAAACAACCCCTAAAGGTCTGGAGGTGAATCAATCGAGGATACACACACAGAGGGCATAGCAATCTATAAATTACTCACACCTCTCGAGATTTCAAGAAACAAAGAGAGAAAGAGAAAAAGAACCAAAGAGAAGAAACTCATCGACGAGAACCCTAGTCATACCCGTAGTCAGCCGAGACGTTGATGCTGATCACGCTCCTGGGCGGTTGCCACCCGGCTGGTAGCCCTGCTTTCTTGGTCCGGACCCAAGCCGTGGCCGCAGGGCCGTACCATATCTCGGCGCTCACGGAGTCAAACCAAACCGCCGTGCGCTGGCTGGTGTTGTTGGCCACGAGATCGAAGTTTAAGTGTGTGTTGGTGACCGGACCGGTCAGTGGCTTTTTGTAGGTGCCGATTTCCGCTTTCACGACGGAGAAGCTCATCCGTGCTGGGGCGAGGCTGATGGAGGTAGCAGCTACCAGGGCAACAGCGAACAGCGTTCCCAGCATAGCTGCGGAGATGTACTGCTTGGCTCTCCATCTTTTGCGGAGAGAACGGACGGTGGCCATAGATGAAACTACTAGTTGGGGAGCTAGTCACTATGAGTTATCGACTACGGCTAGCTATCCTATACATAGCTAGCCGCGAAGCGTTATATGGTGTGCACAAAGCATTGAGGTGCTAGCAGATGCAACTGGAGGTGTGACCCTGAAGCGAGTATGCATGCTTGCTTTAATAGGAAATCTATGCGTTCTCGCTGAAGCATGGAATCCTTGACATGGGCAAATTCGAGAGCTTTGCCGCTGCGCTGGCCGTGGCTAGCTTGGAAGGGCCCAACTGAAAGAGCTTGGGTGGTGATGGGCAGCCACCCATGTGGCCAAAAAGGGTCGTGGACATCTTCTACCATATAACCGCGATTGCTATTGGTAACTAGTAGATTAGCCAGAATCAGATCTACTCCCTCCGTTCCTAAATATAAGTCTTTGTAGAGATTTCACTATAAACTACATACGGAGCAAAATGAGTGAATCTTCACTCTAAAATGCATCTACATACATCCGTATGTGGTTCATAATGGAATCTCTCCAAAGACTTATATTTAGGAACGTATGGAGTATTATACGGTTAATCAGAAGTACAAAGCATCTCAAATATAATAAAAATTACGTCAAGATTCCGAGACCACCGAACATCCCCTACTGTTGCTAGAACGAGTCGCCGACTCGCCGCTATAGCCACTCCTATACCTGAGCCGACTTGATCTTGGTAATGACAGCCGGAAATACTTCCTGCGCGTGCCCCTAAGGACTGGTGCCCTGGAGTTGCAATCGTCGCCATTGAACCTTGCATAGATCTGAACCACCCGACACTAAATCATGCCACATGACGAGAAACCCTAACCTCATCGTCTCAAGGAGACGGTGGGCTACACTTGCGAGGAATAACTCGAGGAGGACCGGAGCGCGCGAGACAAACTCAGAAAAAAGCGCTGCCATTTGGCCATGCGCGGCACTTGCGAGGAATAAAAAATTCTAACCAAATCGAAGGCACCGGGATTCTCCTCCCCACCGGCCATCAGAGAGAGGGGAGGAGAATCCAAAAGCTCGTGGGTGATGTATGTAGGGGAGAGTTTATCCTAGCCGCTTAGGGTTAGGGTAGAAAACAAGAGGAAGCCTTTTTTACGCCGCTACTACATTGTGGCCATCAGACCAATTTCAATGAGTTTGAAATAATACCTTTTCAAAAATCAATTTCGCTCAAAATAAATTTAGCGTTCAGACATCAGAACACTAATGGAATCGGCAATGTTGCCTAGTGCCAGAAGTTTGCCAAGTGCTTTATGTTGGTAGTTCGGCAATACACACGGTTTACCGAGTACGGGACAGGAAAAACTTGGCAAACACGCAAAACTCGGCAGTGACAACCGTTCACCCAGTACAAGGGTTCAATGAAGAGAACATTTCAAGTTTCATCCCTTCCGGAGATCATTTGCACACTATTTCCTACCGAAGAGTGTTGCCATTTTGAGTGGCCCGAAAATCAGCTAATGCCTCGAAAATAGCAGACTAACTCAAAAAGTGGCAAAATTCGAGCATCAGACTTTGTATGGTGTGTATTAGGCATAACTTTTTTTTCATGTTCAGATGATTTTTAAAATGTAGTTGTGTCTACAAGGCAGCGGTATCCGTTCGAAACCCTGATAGTTTGCGGGAGAGTGTCAAGTTTGTACATGAGGTGCATCAAGTGTTTGCGGTAACGCTCTCAAATTTTAGCCACACCCTACTGGGGGTCCAATGAAGACACCGTATTGATGACCCTAAAGTATAGGGGATCTATCGTAGTCCTTTCGATAAGTAAGAGTGCCGAACTCAACGAGGAGTAGAAGAAAATGACAAGCGGTTTTCAGCAAGGTATTCTCTGCAAGCACTAAAATTATCGGTGACAGATAGTTGTATGATAAGATAATTCGTAACGGGTAACAAGTAACAAAAGTAAACAAGGTGCAGCAAGATAGCCCAATCCTTTTTGTAGCAAAGGATAAGCCTGGACGAACTTTTATATAAAGCAAAGCGCTCCTGAGGACACATGGGAGTTCTTGTCAAGTTAGTTTTCATCATGCTTATATGATTCGCGTTCGTTACTTTGATAATTTGATATGTGGGTGTACCGGTGCTTGGTGCTGCCCTTACTTGGACAAGCCTCCAACTTATGATTAACCCCTCTCGCAATAATGCGCGACTACGAAAGAAGAATTAAAATAAATCTAATCATAGCATGAAACATATGGATCCAAATTAGCCCCTTACGAAGCAACGCGTAAACTAGGGTTTAAGCTTCTGTCACTCTAGCAACCCATCATCTCCTTATTACTTTCCAATGCCTTTCCATAGGCCCAAATAATGGTGAAGTGTCATGTAGTCAACGTTCACATAACACCACTAAAGGAGAGACAACATACATCTCATCAAAATATCGAACGAATACCAAATTCACATGATCACTTATAACAAGACTTCTCCCATGTCCTCAGGAACAAAAGTAAGTACTCACAAAGCATATTCATGTTCATAATCAGAGAAGTATTAATTATCATTAAGGACCTGAACACATGATCTTCCACCGAATAAACCAACTAGCATCAACTAAAAGGAGTAACCAACACTACTAGCAACCCACAAGTATCAATCTGAGGTATTGAGACAGAGATCGGATACAAGAGATGAACTAGGGTTTGAGAGGAGATGGTGTTGGTGAAGATGTTGATGGAGATTGACCCCCTCTTGATGAGAGGATCATTGGTGATGACGATGGTTTCGATTTCTCCCTCCCGGAGGGAAGTTTTCCCAGCAGAACAGCTCCGCCGGAGCCCTAGATTGGTTCTGCCCACGTTTCCGCCTCGATACAGTGGCGCCTCGTCCCGAAAGCTTCCTTCTGATTTTTTTCTGGTCAAAACACACCATATAGCAGAAGATGGGCGCCGGGGGCCTGCGAGGTGGCCCACAAGACCGGAGGGCGTGCCCAGGGGATAGTGCGCGCCCTCCACCCTTGTGGATGGCAGGTGGCCCCCCTCTGGTACGTTCTTTGGCCAATATTTTTTATATATTCTAAAAATATTCTCCGTGAAGTTTCAGGACTTTTGGAGTTGTGCAGAATAGGTCTCTAATATTTGCTCCTTTTACGGTCGAGAATTCCAGCTGCCGGCATTATCCCTCTTCATGTAAACCTTATAAAATAAGAGAGAAAAGGCATAAGTATTGTGATATAATGTGTAATAACAACCCATAATGCAATAAATATCAATATAAAAGTATGATGCAAAATGGACATATCACACATCAAGTTTCATCACTTTCAGAGCTCGTTTGCACGCTATTTCCTACCAAAGTGCGTTTTCCCCTTTATAGTGGTCGAAAATCAGAGCCTCGAAAATAGCAAACAAACTCATAAAGAGGCCAAATTAGAGCATGTGATTTGGATGGCATGTATTAATCATAGAAAAAGTTTGAATTTCTAATGATTTTATAAATTAAAGGTGTGTGTGGAAGCCGGCGGTTCCCGTTTGAAACCCTAACACATCGCGGGAGAGTGTCCAGTTCATACAACGGTTGCATCAAGTTTTTCCGTAACGCTCTAATATCTTTACCTCACCCAACAGGGGTCCTATGAAGACATCATGCGAAGCTTCATCCCTTCCAGAGGTCATTTGCACAGTATTCGCTACCGAAGAGCATTTTGCCCTTTTTAGTGCCTGAAAAATCAGCAGCAGACCAACTCAGAAATTGGCCAAATTTGAGCATGGGGCTTTGGATGGTTTTTATTAAACATAGAAGATTAAATGATTTAAAAATGGAGTTATGTGTCGGTGGCAGCGGTTTCTGTCTAAAACTCTAAAATTTCGCAGGAGAGTGTCCAGTTTGTAAACGAGGTGCATCAAGATTTTGTCGTAACGCTCTCAAATTTTTACCATGCCCTACACGGGTTGGATGAAGACACCATGCCAAGTTTCATCTCTTTTTGAGCCAAGTTTTGCCCTTTTTAGTGGTGGGAAATCCAACTAATGTCTTGCAAAATATTGAAGATCATGATTGAAAAAATGGAGTTTTGTGTGGAAGGCGGCGGTATCCGTCTGAAACCCTCACCATCGTGCGAGAGTGTCTAGTTTGTATACGAGGTACATAAAGGTTTTGTCGTAACGCTCTCAAATTCTCACCACACACTGGAGGGGTTCCAATGAAGACACTATGTCAAGTTTCACACATTTTGGAGCTTGTTTACACTCTTTCCTACCGAAGAGTGTTTCACCCTTTTTAGTGGCCAAAATATCAACTAATGCCTTGAAAATAGCAGACCAACTTAGAAAGTGGACAAAATTGGTCATGGGGCTTTGGATGGTGTATATTAATAATGAAAATGTTTGAAATTCAAATGATTAAAAAATAGAGTTGTGTGTGAAAGTAGGAGTTTTCATTCGAAAACCTCACACTTCACATGAGAGTGTCTAGTTTGTACACGAGGTGCATAAAGTTTTTGCCGTAATGCTCTCAAAATTTTACCACACCCTACTGAGGTCCTATCTAGACATGATGCAAAGTTTCATCCCTTCCGGAGTTCATTTTCACCCTATTTCCTACTAAAGACCGTTTTGTTATTTTTAGTGACCAGAAAATCATCTAATGCCATGAAAATTACAGACCAACTCAGAAAATGGCCAAATTTAAGCATGGAGCTTTGGACGGTGTGTAGTAGTCATAGAAAAAGTATGTAAGTGCACATGAAGTACAAACATCAATTAATGATGTAGAGCACACTCAGTGGCAGGCTCTAGTTGTGGCAGGTGTCCTGACGCACCAGCCACTGCAAGGCCCACATATCTAGGTGGCGCGCGTTGGGGAGGGGCCCTCATTGCTTGGTCGAAGCAGTTCTATTTCCCGTCAAATAGGTTCCACGAATTGAAACCAATTCACCCCTCCTCCCGCCTACACAACCTTTCAAATCCTGTCATCACCGTCGTGACCACCCTCGCCGCTGCGGCTGTTCACTTCTCAATGTCCACATTCCATCCTCGACATCGCGGCTGTCCTCTGTCCGCCATGTCCTCCTCTTCCAATGGCGGAGGCCTCTCCCCACAGCCATCGACACTACTCCCAACACCCCCTCCTCAAGCTTCAGTGGCCTCAGCTTACAGGTAAGTAAGAGCATACCTCGATAACCCTTTTTTGCAACATGTCTACAAAAATTTTATCAGATGAACATACCTAGGGTTGGCCATCGGTTCTAGATGAACATTTCTAGTAGATTCACATGTTTATCTATACTTCTATACTCCTATATAATATGCGAATAACTTTGAAAGTTGGTCATTGGACGAAGCCAATTCGACGGTGCAGAGATGGCAAATTTGTTATAACATCATGCAATCAACTATGTGATGTCTATTGAATTTCTGAACATGAATGTAGGCACCGAACCAAGCATGCCAATATCGTGGCGACAATAGGCTAGGTGTGTGCCACACGGTTCACGTCACTTGCAATGAAATCTATGTTGATATTCAAGAGACTTTATGGAGTGAACGTTATGTTTTGATTCTACTAGTGTTGTGGCTAATCAGTTGCTACTGTATATAAAGTTTCAGCCAAAATTATCTAATTTTTGTTTTCTTTTAGTTATGTTTGGCGCATGCCTTTTTGGGGAGGGCCGAGTTCTTATGTGTGGCAAACGCGCCCATCAATGTGGAGGGTGTACTTCAGTTTAACATGGGCTTGTTAAAAAATGGCACACCCTTGACCGTTAATTAGTGTCACCAATGAGGCATACCGAACGTATTTTGGTGGCCCAAGTTGGATGCAGATTGCCATAGAGTTCGGACTACAAGCTGGGAAGGTGTTCTTACTAATTCCTCACGAAGTAAAGAAGGGCAAGCACGGCTATAATTGGTACGATGTCCCCGAGTCACCATAGCAGTTTCCATGTTGATGCTGATGGCATATTGGTACTTGTATCGTACAAGCACTTTATTGAACATGTATGTTGTACGCACTTATTATATTGTCATGTGTAAGTATTAAACACTAGAAAGTTGTTAAACTAAAGTGCGTCCATTGCTATATACTCCACAACCGCAAACACTTAAAAAAGTTGCCACCGCAGGCAAAAACACTGTCATGGCAACACTTTTTCTTTTTACCAGGCATAATATATCACGGGTGGGCGCAACCGGGTACCCTTCGCAGGTAGAAACATCATCAGTGGCGGTCAGCATGCCCACCACTTACGCAACATTAGGAGTGGCAGGCACCCCTGGGGCCACAACCGCCATTGATGGCATTTTAGCGCCTGCCACTGATGGGCATTCCTGTGGTAGTGGAGCATTGAGTTCTTATAGTTTCACTATCACAAAGGTGCAATTTTTACTTGGTGCATTCCATTAAGAGCACAAGAAAAGACTGGTCGCTCCTGAAGGACCTTCCCGATGAATGTATCTTTTATTGGAGCCTAGAAGTGCACTTAATGCCTTAAACATAGCAAATGGAACCTAAAAACTGCCAAATTGGAATACGGAGGATTCTATGGAAGCTAAAGGTCAATTGATGAACCAAATGTTAATTCGGCTTCAAACTGGACGCATTCCCTCTCGAAACCACGATTCTTCGTGAAAGATGCTTCGGTTTCTAAGAACTGACGACCAACACTTACGCAAAAACTTCTAAAAAATTTACCATGACATGTTGAAGTTATATAACGACACCATGCTAAACTTCACATTTTCAAACTTTATTTACATTTCCTAGAATTTTAAAATTAATAGACTATGTATTTGTGGTTGAGTCTTACTACCCAGATGTTTGAAATTACTTATCACTTCTTGTGTAAGGCACATAAATATACTCAAGACCACAAATTAAAATTTCCGGAACATTTTTGTGCACTATTTCATGGACTCCTAATTCAAATTTGAATTATATCCATAAAATGCCATGAAATGCACTTAATGACTCAAATATAGAAAATGAACCCTGATAGTTGTCAAATATGTTGGGTTAGAAAAAAAATTCAAGGTCAAATGGTGATGCAAATGTCAATATGCTTTCAAATCTGACGCATTCCCTCTCGAAACAATGATTCATCTTCGCATGTGGTCTGGATTCTAGGAAGTGTACATCAAAACTTCTATAAAATCTTCTCGAATGTTTACCACAACACATACTGATGTCATATCATGGCACCATGTCATGTTTCATATGTTTTCACACTTTATTCACATTTTCTAGAATTTATAAACCAATAAACTCTATGTTGGTGGTTGAGTCTTGTCACCTAGATGTTTGAAAAACTTTTTTATTTCTTGTATATGGCATACAGATATACTAAAGTCCATATATATGATTTTTTGAACTATTTTATGCAATATTTCATGTACTCATAGCTCAAATTTGAATATATCAATTAAATGCTGAAAAATGCACTCAGTGGCTTAAATAAAGCGAATGAACCCTGAAAATGCCAAATTAGAATATGGAGGAGGCTATGGTTCAGTGTAGAAAATGTTTTAAGGTCAAGCGATGAAGAAAATGTTAATCCACCTTAAAACCTATCGAAAGACACTTTTTCTGGAAAAAAACCTTATGCAAGGGCATCACGCATGATTGGATTTTAAAAAGTGTGTGCCATGGTTGGCCATATTTTTTTAGAAAAACCTTGTGTAAGGTGTCATGCACGGTTGCGTTTATAAAATTATGTGCAATAATAGGCTACATTACACACTACACACACACACACACACACACACACACACACACACACACACACACACACATTCTATCAAGGCATCACACACGATTGTGCTTTTAAAACCATGTGCAATAATAGACTAGATCACACACGCTGTTTTACAAAAACCATGTGCAAGGCATCTCTCGACTGTTCTTCCAGAGGGGCATCAGTGCTCCAAAACCAAACCAAACAAGAAAAAGAAAAGCCTAGGCTGCGTTAAGATGTGTCTCTGGATGACATGTGGCTTATGTGGCCCCATTTGCGCTATGAGATTCTATTCGTAAGGAGCACTTTGCTTGCAACATGCATTTAGATATGTACTACTTATATATGCTGCTGACTCAAATCAGAAGAGCTAGCCATCAGCGGGTAGCGCAGGCACTAAAAATGGCAACCGACGAGGGTGGCAAGCGCACAAAATTCCAGTGCCTCATCATCGCGCGCTTCACGGTAGCAATCGTGGTGGCTGTGCTCGCCTTTGCTAGTATCGTGGTGGTGCTCACTGCCGGCCTCCGCCGCGAGGACATCAGCCTCTCTTTCACCCACGGCCATATCCAGGCAGCTCAGGTTCTGTGGTTGAAGAACGAGACGTATCTCACCCACTATCGTGGGAAAATGGATGAGATTTTCACAATCTACGAACCAGCGGTGCGTGTGGACTTATGGGTCAGCATGGATGCCCACATCCCCACCCGCCGCGCCAACACGACCTGCAACATCACCACCGTCCTCGTCTTCGACATGCCCAACGCGCCCACCTTCACGGGGTTGACGCAGATCGCCTTGATCAAGATCAACAAGGCGTTGCGGAAGCAATCACTGGACAGGTGGATCCCCATGACGGACAAAAACACGCTATCATACATCGCGAGGACCTACGGAGGGATGAGCGAGTTCACGGCCATGTTGCAGGTAAACATGACAATCTCCTCGGGAGTGGGAAGAACGCCGACGAACTCAACACAGTATTGCTGGCCGGTGACCATTGGCCACAGCCGAAGCACCACAGTCAAAAAGGTCACGTGCAAGCCGAGCCACCACATCGACTACGCTGCTGATTCCGTGGCCCTGGCGCCGCCTCCGCCTCCCGGCCCTCCGATGGTAAACCATTAGCATGAGGCTGCTCTGAGCGTCCGACGGTGCTTGCCGAGCTACCTTTTGTTCCTCATGAACAGCTCCATTCGTGCTTCTTTTTTTGCGGGAACCATTTGTGCTAATTACTTGTGTTGCGACTGGATCGAGCTGCTTAGTCATCGTTTGCCTTCTTTTTCTTGCATGAAGTTAATCCCGTGATCAATTGTGTGTAATTTAATTACTTGTTCTTTCACGTACTATCGTACAGTACGTGGTTTCCCTGTTTTTTACCCGGCCGGCACTCTTGTTTGAGAAGTGCGGACCGGAGAATCACGTGCAGTGATCATAGCACTGCATGCTTTTTTTATCAACAATATCTCATTTGCATTCTCGGAATAGTAGTGGTGGCGACCTCATGTTCTATGGTTATCACAAGGTGTTTGACCATACTCATCATTATATACTCTATCAATTATTAGTGGTGGCGACATCAGTTCTATGGTCATCACATGATGTTTGATCATACTCATCTTTATATATTCTATATCAATTATTATATGATAAATAAACAGAAATGTTATAAATCTGACTTTAGATTTTTAGCGCTAAAACTCTGACAACCAAATTTGCAATGTGAAAACAGATAAAATTGTTATGCTTGTGTATAAGGATTTGCCAGGTTCTATGATGAAAATTTCCATGTATCAGAAACAAATCAACAGAAAAATTGCCATGTTGCATCGATTAATTGCCACGGGTTTGATCGGAAACCGACATATGTGAAAGCGTCATATTTTTAACCCTAAAAAAATCGGACATCGGATTTATATTAAATCCTAAATAAAAGCACAATACGGAGAAAAGGAGAGATTTGCTGGAAACCTAGAAAGCAAAGCATTCAGCTCCTCTTAGGACTAAATATATCATAGTTGTTAGATCTTTGTAAGTTTACCTAAGCAGCCGAACCGATAGATCATCCTAACTGTGTCTAGCCAAATCACAACCGTAGAAACCTTACAAATATATTGATATGCTAAACCTCTGCATAATTATTGTAATAATCTTATAACAGTGAGTTCTTTGTCAACCGCACCCATGGGGTCTCTGAAATTATCACAGCAGCTTATCTAGCATATAGTGCTCCTACCGACCGAGTTGCATGTGGTAGCTCGGCAAGCACCGTCGGACGTGCTTGCACAACAGTCAGTGTGAGAAGAACACGGGAACCAGCCATCAGGTACACCAATCTACATTAACTACTTCATTGTAACCGTAGTGATCAGGGATGATGGATATATGCTTCCTCAATTTATCGATATCGTTTAATCAGGAATTGTTGACCTGGTGCATAGATCTATTCTGATTTGTGAATACACATGGTGTCTCCCAGAAGAAATAATACATATGGTAATTCGTGACCGTTTAAACTCCTTAAGTTAGCAGAGATGTGAAGGTGCACCAGCATTGCAAACGTGGCAACGTCAACATGGCATGGCAGCAGTTGCACGGCGAGGCTATGCCATTCGAGCATGTAGATGGACATGGTGATGTGGTCCACGCTCGACAACAAGGCAAGAACACTAATGCAAAACAAGGCTCTCGAGCCGATTATTGTACACAGCCTTCTTTTCGACTCTAGTAAACAGCGACTAATGCTCCTACTATTGAAGGTCGTTCTGAAACAGTTTCCCATAATTACCGATGCAGTAACTGTAGTGAAACCCCCTCCGATACTTAGGATTGCAGGTTTTCTGCTCAAAAACCTCTTATGCAGAACTGCCTGCATTGTCAGCTTAGTGCGTGCATTTATTTCTATTTTGAAGCCATCTCTGCAATCCATCAAAGCAAACCACAATTACACACAGGGCACCACTAGGCGCCGGCGCACCGGCCCAATGTTTCGGCCGGTCTGCTCCCAGCCGCCCGATCTGCTGTGCAACACCGTCAGATCCGAGCTCCTTTGCTATTTTTTTTACCTTGTCCTTGTCTCCCCGAGCGCTCGCCGTGCCAATCGCCCGTCGGGGCCGCCCCACGCTCCGGCACTCAGCTCGCCCCGGCCGCTCGCCGCCCCGGCCGCCGGTTAGAGCTGACCGCTCGCCGCCTCGGCCGCCCGTCGGAGCGCCATGGATGCAGCTCCGCGACTCAGCTCGTCCAGTCCGCTTGCCGCCCCAGCCGCCCGTCGGAGCCGCCCCGCGCTCCGGGACTCAGCTCGCCTCGGGCGCTTGCTGCCCGCGCTGCTCATCGGAGTGCCATGGATGCAGCTCCGCCTCACCGATGATTGGTTCCAGCAAAAAATAGAGATGCCCCGTGGTAGCATTTTCACGTGTCAGTCGTAGCAAATGAAGACAACGGTTGCAGCAAAAAAAATTCATCAGCGTCGCCATTGTAGCAAAAATGTTAATCGGATGTAGCAAAACACAGCGCCAATGGTAGCAAAAAACAAGGATGTTGCAACAAAAATGTCGTCCTCGTCGTCGCCGGTCACACCTCAGTCGTAAAAAAGCATCATGGCCGCATGAATGGATGTAGCAAAAACACAGACGGTAGTAGCAAAAAAATTGACACGGTTGTAGCTTTTATCTCAATGGTTGAAGCTTTTTCCCTCTACGGTGGAAGCATTTCTGTAAACGATTGCAACTTTTTTCTTTTTGAGCAGCGTTTGGGTGAAAGCTTTTCTCTATCGTTCGGTTGAAGCTTTTTTCATCAAAGGTTGTAGCGTTTTATATAAACGGTTGTAGCTTTCCTCGATAGCACTGATCGCTTACAGCTTTCTGTATATACGGTTGAAGCATTTTTAATTTTGGGTTGAAGCTTTCCTGTCAACGGTTGCAGCACTCACCAGCCTCCCCAGCTATCGCGCATCTGTGATTGAAGCAAAAAATACCATCGGTTCCAACAAAAAATCTCTATGGTAGTAGCAAAACCAAAACACAGTTGTTGCAAAAAAATGATCATCCGTCATCTCGCCGTGACGTCGAGGTTCCAGCAAATTTGCGCTGCGGGGTGCATTCCTGCCATGGCTGGTTGCAGCTCCGGCGTGGCCGGGTCCGGCGAGGTAGGGAGAGCTCCGATGCACGCAGATCCGCGCGGATCTAGTCGAGGGCGGCCAGATCTGCTGAACGGCGGCGCGCCTGGGAGGCCTGCAGCGCGGGGCGATGCGTTGACCATGGCAGCGGGGAGAGAGAAAGAGAGAGATGCGCGAGAGAAAGAAGAGAAAAGGAAGGAGGACTAGTCGTCTCGGGTCCA
>NC_057794.1:23997384-24009021 GCF_018294505.1 Triticum aestivum
ACACTCGTGCGCGCCAACACACACGTCTCATAAGTGCAATAATTCACATAATTGCAATAATTCACACACACAATCCAAATCATAAGTGCATTGCCTTACATGAATATTTTCCGCAATTTTTGTTTTTTGTAGTAGATTCAGTGTACCATTCTTGCCTCTTCACGTCCCCTTATTAGACCAAGTACGTTTTAGTTATCTTCTATGCATGGGTATCTCATCACTATTCTGCTCAAAATATTTTTCAATTAAAACATAACCATGAATATGCATAAATTGAATGAAGGTAATTTGGAATGAGTATAACTTAGCATTATAGAGCCTAAGTTTTCATAGCTCAACCCTTTAATTTCTTGCGATGTGCTCATTATTTGCAAGAGATAGTTTTATACCATGGTACCAACTAGAGGTGCCACCATCCAATTTTTTTGTGCAACGTTGATAACATGTAATTACATGGGATCAATTATAGATATTTTTCATAAGTCGAGTTGTCGATTGCAACAAGGAGTGGAAAGAATTGGCTCTTACGAATTTTCTAAGAATAACTACAAGGCTGAAATGGGTGGTGCTTGTGTATTTCTTATTGGTCGGATGGTTGAAAATATCAAAATAACAAAAAAAATAGTGCGGCAAGTGGCTCAATCCTTAATTATTCTAAGGACAAACCAATTGTGTTTCTATGTAAAGTTGTAAACTAGTCTGCTCTAGAGGGCAGCATGAATATCAGATAGTTGTTAAGCTCATGCTAACTTGTATTGATTCTTGTTGCTTGATTGTTGTCATGTGGACACGGGCTAAACTTATTTAATGCAAAATCGTTGCTTCACCCATACTTGTGATTATAATCTTAGCAAGCATCGGCAACTGTTAAGAACAATTATGACAAAGTCTAACCATAATCATCAATTCTAGGGTTCCTATTCAACCCCCATGATATAACTCGTAAATTCTTAGAGAATGGTGTTACGACACTCAGGTTTTCCCTCCTAGACTTATTATAACACAATGCCCATATTGGTGAACTGGCATATAGGCAATGGATGAAAATCACGATCAGATAATTAAAGCAACATATAATCTAGCATCAATATTTGCTCAAATTCATACAACTCTTAACTATGAGATTTCTCCCATGTCCTCAAGAACGCGATGGAACTACTAATGTTCTTTCCGGTATCGTTGATGACGAGGTTGTCTATATGTTAAAATAGGATTTATTTAAGACATGTGGATTTGATATAAATGATACTAAAAGTGGATATTGGCTATTATCCCGGATTTATAATGCACTATCTAGGTCCAATAATGTACTTCAATTTTCATTTTCAGTGCTTATATTGTTGTATTGTGTTTGCGTTAACGCTCAAAATGGTCTTCTAGTCATTTTTACTGTAGATTTGGACATAATAAGAAACCTTGGCAGGAGCTTTTGTCATTAGCACGCTATTCCACGTGCTCAATTCTGCACAATTTCAAATCGTACCTCCATGTATGTTTATCCTTTTTTTTCCTTTTTCTCTTTCTTTTATTCCTTATCTTCTTTCATGCACCTTTCCATGGCAATGGGAATCATGGACCCCTAATGTGGGAAAGTTGATTATACTTTTGGTGTACATAAATGAATAGCTTGAGAGAGAATACTCAGTTCGTTGGATTCTTTGTGAAGCAACTTGTTCACAGGGTCATGTCTTATACTCAACGTGGGTGCTCATATTTTCAGCTATTTTACCATGCAAAAGTAGGTGTTGTTCCTCTGATGATAGTTATTTTTTTTAAAACGAATGCTCAAGAAGAGCCCGGCTTTGAATTAACAAAACCATCAACCGGCCAGGATTACAAGATCACCATCTTACAAGAAAAAGCAAGAAGAGAAACAAGCGGCTGATACAAGGAGCAAAGCGAAACAGACTCAAAGGCAACAACGATAGCAAGCACGCCATGCTGCCGCCAACACCGTATAGGACGACCTACACCAACCGGACAAGCTACGGACTTGAGAGGATGCACCACCGCGCAAGCTTCGTGATCGTAGCCAAACTCGAAGACAGCACTGACACTCCTCTGGAACTGCCACTGCAAAGGGCCCCTGCCCTCTCATCCTGGCTCAAAGGATGCCGCACCGGCAGGCAGTAGCTCGGTTCACCCTAGAACCCAGAGGAAGACGTCCAAGCTGCGCATGAAGAAGGAACTACGAGCAGACCTGCTAGCATAGAGCACACCATTCCGAGCACCGTCGTCGTCCGCGGTTAAGCCACACCGAAGGGCGAGAGCTGTCGACCACAGTCGCAGCAACAAGGGTAACAACGATGAGCCACCAATGAAAAGGCAGTGAAGCGTCGAGCCAAGCTGACACCCGCCATCATCACACCCACAACTCGACTCTCTCGCCGCCCCTGCGATCCCCGAACTGCGCCTCCAAGAAGGAACACGACACGGATGTGTCGTCGCCGTCCGAATCAGGGGATCTAGGCTTTCACCTAGCAGGGAACGGGAGGAGGGGGAGAAGGATCCTCACCACAGCCTCCAGGGAGGGGTACGGCGCCCAGGCCATCGCCTGCGATGTGGCTGCGCCGGCCAGGGGTTTCCCCCGGATCCAACCCCACTCAACGAGATCCGCGCTGCCGGCACCCGGGAACAACGGCCTAAGCCACCAGGACTCGGATCCGGCGATGGAAGGAGCAGATCGGGGCGGAGAGGATGAGATGCATCTGGCGACGGCAACCGCGCAGGAGAGGCCGCACACCAGCGACCGTGGACCGACGCCGCCTCGTCCCCGGCGAGACCGAGGGAGGCGCCTCACCAGCTCCGGCCGAACTGGCCCGCCGCCCGGGCCACCCGGCGCTCTCCGCCCGGGGCCGCTGCCCCGGATGCCGAGGCCCTCCACTCTATGTGGAGCCGCCAGATCCCCCGCCGCCACCTTCATTGGTGTCGAGCGCACGCCGGCGCACACCTCTGGCGGCGGCGGAGGGGAAGGGGAGGGGGGAGGAGGGGTGCGGCGGCGGCGGTTAGGGTTTCCCCCCGAGTCGCCTTGGAGGAGACGACGCGGGGGCGGGGGCGGGGCGGGGGGGGGGGTGATGATAGTTGTTGTTGGGAGTATGTGTGTTTCGGCACTGTGTTTCTTAAAAGAAAAACTGCTCCGAAAGTGCTTTAAACGATCACAAACAATGCCATCCTGAGTACTCTCTTCGTCCCAAAATAAGTATGGTTGATCTAGTACAAAGGGAGTACTCCCTCCGTTCCGAATTACTTGTCTTAGATTTGTCTAGATACGGAGGTATCTAGCACTAAAATGAGTCTAAATACATCCGCATCTAGACAAATCCAAGACAAGTAATTCGGAACGGAGAGAGTATATGCCAAGTTGATGCATGCGGCCCTGTTTGACAGCAAAGTATTTTCTAAGTATTCTTAGAATACTACAGTTTTTTCAAATATCATAGTTTTATTTATTGTGACCTGTTTGGTTAGCACTAAATATTGTGTTATTAAAACTAAAGTATTCTCGAAACTGTAGTAATTTCTCTGCATACAAAAAAGAACCCTGGACCTCTTTTTTTTAAATAGAGCAAGGTAAAGAAACGAGCTAGCTAGGCTGGGTACGTACGTACCTTATGGTGGATGGTTGGTATGTATTTTGCCTGTTCAGTTTTTGCATTCTCCTGTTCTTATGCACGCGTATGGTAAGGTAAGGGCTACCTAGCTAGCTGCCGGGAATAACGCACCAAAAATTGTAAAGAAGCCAGCTAGGCATGTTTACCCTGCTAACGGTAAGCTATATGCTAGCTAGCTGCATGTGCGTGGCAGATTAGTTGAATGCAACAGAAAAAAAAAATATCCAAACGGCCAGCTAGCTGCGCTTGTTTGCACTCTAACACAATGGTTAGGCAGCAAAATTTACAGCGGTGTGCGACAACAACCAAACAGGTTCTATGTATTGTGAATACTTCAAAATATTGTGTTTTGATAAAACCATGATATCGCATACCTACTGGTAAAATTACTTCAGTTTTGGATACTTCAGTTTATTTCACCATTTGCTACAAACACAGCATGTGTATGTCATCATTCAATCCATCGTAGTGTTTTCTTTGCCCTAATAATTATGCACTTCTCTTCGCATAAATTCGTAAGCTTTATCTGTGAGTGGAGTAGGGTGCTATCATCTTTAATTTGTTGCGTAAATGTGAATATGCATCTAACTTCCCGTGAACGAAAAGCTCAAAAGGCATCTCCCTGCAAAGTATAAATTGCTGCATCTAACCACGGCATGTGCATACTCTTTTTTTTAGGGGTTCTTGTGCATACTCACGCTGTCACGTCCCCCAGGCCCAGACCTCTGTTTTGTGAACGGTCCCAAGCATTATCCTGGGTTCAATTTTACAGCTTTATTCCTCATAAAAAACTCTACAGTCTTTTTTTATGCTTCATCTTTTAGTTGTTCTTCTGGTCCAAATGTGTGTTTCCTCTTTAATTTGTTGCCTAAGTGTGAATATGCTTTTTAACTTGCCGTGAACGAAAAGCTTCAAAGGCATCCCCCTGTAAAGTATAAAATGCTCCATCTAAACACTGCATGCGCATACTGAAATGATCTCGCATCTCCATCTTGCGCCGCCCATCCTCCAGGACCAGCAGACCTTTCTTTCGTGAACGGTCCCGAAGCATTATCCTGAGCCCAATTCTACAGTATGTATTCCTCATAAAAATTCTACTGTCTTTTTATTTTTTCCTCTTTTGATTTGCCAGGCTTTAAATTTGGATCCAATATGGAAGTAATGTACTTCCTCCGATCCATATTACTTGCCCCTGCAAAATATGTACAATTGAAAACCCGTGTATTCACCTGAAAAAAAAAAGAAAACCCGTGTATTATCGCAGCACATGCATACTCCTTTCTTTGCAATTTGGCCACCACCTTAGACTGCCACACGACTAAACTGAAAGCACGGCATATATCTAGGCTGGGCTATTGACTGACTCCGCTTGATGATACAACCATAACACACACTAGCTAGGGAGACCTCGTATATGTCGACTGACTGTCAGGCAAAACGAACAAGGGTGTGCATCGTGAGCTGGCCAAGGTCGGCCGTAGCGGGCAATCTTCCAGGGTTCTAATTATTTTGAATCCAATGATTTTTTTTATATACGGTTTTCTTGGTTCAGTATCAGATTTTGTTTTTCATCAAAACAGCTACATCTCTAAAAACAACATAAGAAGAATTCTTTTAATTACATGAATATATATATTTAAAGAATTTATGAACATTTTAATTTCTAACAATCATATTATTCTTATGAAGAAACTCATGAAAAATATTCGAGAATATGTAAGAAAATATTCGAAAGAATACTCAATTTCCATAAAAAACGGAATACTTTTAAAACAACATGAACACTATAAACAATCTAACATTTTTTAAGTCAGTGAAAATTTTAAATAATGAAAAACTAAAAAGGAGAAATTGGATGAAATAAAAGTTGAAAACCCAAGATAAAAAAAACCCAGATAGATAATCAAAAAATGGAATAAACCTGAAAAGGAAGAAATAAAACTCAAGAAAAACCAACTTAAAAACAAAGAAAACCAGATAATTACAACAAAGAAAACAGGCTGTCATGGGCTTGTCCATAGCAGCGCCGGTGTGTGCGGCATCCCAACAATACATCGCAACTAGCGACAAATATTCAAAGTGCGGTACTCCCAACTCCTATTTGGCGCCCTCAAATCCGGTTAGAGTGTATTCCAGAAACCGGCGCACACACCCATTTGTCCTGGGCTTGGCCCATTTACTTTTTCTTTTCTTTTATTGAACCCTCAAGAAAATAGGTGTCTCAATTGAGATTCGAACTCTCGACCTCTCTGTTTACTTCCACCAGCTGTAAACAATTCAGAAAGCTTACCTGCTGTGCCTAGTTACTTCCTTTTTCATCTTGCTGTTAGTATTCTCCGTTCTGTTTTCTTCTTTCTTTGGTTTTGTTTAGCCATTTTTTCGTCGGTTTTAATCTTTTTTCTTGTTGTCTTTTCTTTCCCATTTGCTTAAATTCATGAACCTTTTTAAAAAGCATCGATTTTATAAAATTCGTGACCGTTTTTTCAAATCAATGAAAATTTTCTTAACTACACAAACTTTTTTCAAATCCGTGAACTTATTTTTGAATCCATGAACTTTTTGAAAATTCATCAATGATTTTCCATTGCCTAAACTTTTTGCAAGTATTTTTTACCTTTTTTATCAAATTCGTGACCTTTTTTACATTGATGAACATTTCTCAATTTTGGGTACTTCTTCTAACTTTTTTCAAATTCATGAAGTTTTTTGTCAAATTGAGTGAACTTTTTTCACGTCAAATGAACTTTAACTTTTTCCTATATTTTTTTATCAAATTCATGAACTTTCTTTAACATCCACCAACTTGTTATTTTCTAGAAAATTGGTGATTTTTTAATCAAATTTTGCCTTTTTAGAAATCAATGAACTTATTTCGATTTTGTGAATTCTTTTTCAAATACGGGAACTTTTTGTAAAATCAAGTCTTTTTTCAAATCTAATGAGCATTTTCCATTTTCATTTTTTAAGTCTAATGAGCTGGTTTCTTTTTTTAAAATCAGTGAACTTGTTTCTCAAATTCGTGAAATTTTTTGAATTGATGAACTTTTTTTATTTTTGCAAACCTTTTCCAAATTCGTGAAAAGAATCAAATTGATTAAATTTTTTCAGATCTGCGATTTTTTTTCAAACTTCTTGTGTTTTTTTGCTAATCTATGAACTTTTCAAAATCACAAAAAACTGTGGCCAGTCTTTTTTCTGGAACCAGCATCACAACACAGCCGACAGAAACGAACAGCGAAGCGAGAGAGCGCAGCTTAATGAGCCACGGCCGGTCATTCTTGGTCATGCTGACGAGGAGGCCTTGGTCATGCTTCACCAATCCTCTTCTTAGGTGGGTCGAACGCATGGTGCAGTGGGAGCGATGTGCCGAGACCAAGATGGAATCTTCTTAGGTGCTTCGACAGTGGTGTTCCCCAACCTATCAGACCCAGGTACCCTCGAGAGGTTGGCCATCAGGGAGGCAATGGCGTTAGCAGATGATCTCTATGTCAGGAGGATCCAAATTGCTTCGGACTGCAAGGTGGTTGTCGGGAGTTACGGTGCAATTGTGCATGAAATCATACATCACAAGTCTAGTTTTGATATTTGTAATATCGTTCACGAATTTAGGAGCTCGAATACCGAGGCTCACAAACTTGCAAAGTATGCTCTATCTCTTGGAGTTGGCCGCCATGTTTGGTTAGGCCAACCCAATGATCTTGATTTCGTCCCTGTAAATATTGTGACGTCCTAATAAAGCTTTGCAGTTTGCCTAAAAAAACCAATACTGCATGACAATTTAAATGGGTCCATTATTGCTCCTTAACACGGCCCATTAGTAGATATTTTTTTTGCTAATCATTATTCACTTTTAAGATTTTTTTATAAGATATTTAATACATCAAGAAAAATGCTTCATTTGATTTAAATTTTTGTTTATATTACTTGGGGATTTGTACATGCACTAAAAAATAGGGCACCGATAGTGATTTTTTTTAGCAAATTCACCATAAGATTCCGAATAAGAAATTGTGTTGTGGTATAATTATGTTTTATCCTAATTTGAAAATGTTCATGTGTTGTTGTGCTCTTGAGCAACTAAAGTGAGTGTACGTTACTGTTTGTTGTACCACCGGTGCAATTTATACTTTAAAATGGGCTCGAGTAACTCACAGCAAGTGAGATGGTATGGCTCCAGCCAAAACACTGATTGTGTATGGGCTAAGTTCTTGACTGGGTACTGCGTTTTGATAAGAAAAATGAACCATATTAGAAATCTCATACCTCTCCGCAAAAGCTATTTTTTGCCTATTGCGGATAACAATGGGCATGTCTATCCTCGCGTTGGCTACACACTCGCCACTCGCCTCGTCTATTCGGGTAGCCCGCCAACTAAGCTCACATGCCAACTCACTTGTCGCTTGCCTATTCCCTCGCCTCGTTGTGCTGCAATCTCGTTTCTTCTCAAAAAATCGTGTCCCCTTCATTACTATAGTCAACTTACACACCAAAAAGGGTAGCTTATGTGTAGTTCAAATTATTATTTTGAATTTTTAAACATGTTTAACTAAATATTCAAATAAATGTGTGTTGTTCATAAAATTGTTCACGACCTTTAAATAAAATGTTCATACAATTCAAAAAATGTCCATGGCATCTAGAAAATATTTACAGATCAAAACAATTGTTCATGGAAAAGGTAGGAAATTCATGAAATGCCAAAAGTTTTGGAAAAAACACATTATGACATATAAATTGTTTGCCATGTATTAAAAGAATGTTCATTTTATATTTATAAAATGGTCACCGTCTATTTAAAAAATGTTTAACGTGTATTTAAATGGTCAACATCCATTTGAAAATCTTCAACATATAAATTAAGAATGTTCAACATGTATTCAAAAAATGTTCAAAACGTGTGTAGGAAATATTCAACGCTTATTGGAAAGAAATGTTTAACATGTTTGAAAAAAATTAACATGTACTCAATACTATAGAGTGTGTGTCTCAAACAAATGTTACACGTCCTCAAAAAAGTTCAAAGTGCATTCAAAAAATGTTTGCACATTAAAACCAGGCGGATTAAAAAAATCATGAATCTGACAAAAAAGAAAATAGTGTTACTATTCATCACCCAGGGTGCAGAATAAGTTATTCTTCACCCGAGGTAATGTTACGATCATTTCATAATTAAATTACGTTTGGAATTCAAATAGTTACATTTATATTGATTCACTACGTAAAATTTGACATAAAAAATAAAAATATAATCATA
Source organism: Triticum aestivum (assembly GCF_018294505.1). Classification (NCBI taxonomy): domain Eukaryota; kingdom Viridiplantae; phylum Streptophyta; class Magnoliopsida; order Poales; family Poaceae; genus Triticum; species Triticum aestivum. Next base: position 24,006,250 of record NC_057794.1, read on the forward strand.
AGACAAGAAAATTTGCAGTTTATGTGTATTTTAGACTATGTTTTTACGTTTGTAATTTTACGTAACATAAAATATATAATCAATGCACCGATATAGTCATAAGACAAGAAAATTTTATGTTATGTAAAATTTTAAACGTAAAAACATAGTCTAAAATACACATAAACTGCAAATTTTCTTGTCTTATGACCTATATTTTTATTTTCTTATGTCAAACTTTACGTAGTGAATCAATAGGAATGTAACTATTTGAATTCAAAACGTAATTTAATTATGAAATGATCGTAAGATTACCTTGGGTGAAGAATAACTTATTCTGCACCCTGAGTGATGAATAGTAAACCCCAAAAGGTAGAAAAATAGAAAATAAAAACTAGCAGAAAATAGAAAACCAAAAGGGAAAGAGAGATCCCGTTAAAAAATAAGCACAAGAAAGAAAACGAAGATAAAAGATGACCCGGAATCTTCTCAAATCGGTAAAACCAGATAAAAAAAAGTTCCCAAAATCGTAAATGGACCGGCCCACCACACCTAACATTGTTGATGATACCTATCATGTCTCTCGCAGTAAGCAAGATATACCACTGACGGGTAATAACAACTACTCGCCTACAGATTGCCATACTATGGGCCTGCCCGTTATCGTCAAACGAAAGTACTGGTACCAACAACAATTATTGGTGATTTATCTCCAATATTGTGTCTGGTTTTTATAAGATCCAATTTTTTGTTTGTTTTTTATCAAATCTGATTTTATGTGGCAACTCGATTTTTGTTTGACTTTTCATTCTTTTCTTTGATTTCTAATTTTGGTTTTTTTGTATTTTTGTGTTCTTTACTTTCCATTTTCATTTTTATTTTATTTTATTTTAATTTTTGTGTTTTCTTTCCGTATTTTATTTTTATATTTTTATCTATCTGAATAATATATTGACGCGTGACAAGGAGCCAGGGACCGGCAGCGGCAGCGGCGGAGGCGGCGTGGAACCCTAGCCTCTGTGGTGTGCGAGAGTGAGAGCGAGAGGAAGAGGGGATCGAGCGAGAGAAGGCATGGGACCTGGGAGGGGTATTTTCTTTGTAATGTGAGCGAACAACGGTGCCCTTTTGGTATACCCCTTTGGTTTTAAGGCATAAGCCGCTGGAAGCTATTCTACCCCCAGCTTTTTTCCATTGTGATGAAATAAGAGGTGGAAATAAGTTGAGCTAGCTTCTCAAAATGAATTCTTTTGGGCTTCTAGCTTATTTATGCCATAAGCTGCTAGAAGCCACAAAAGAACTAGCCCTTAAGTGTTTCCAGACTTGGTGACCTATGACATGGATCCCAATTTGCGGTAGAGAAGACAGGATTCTCAAGCTCAAATGATGACCTAGCCCATGTGTGGAGACTATTTTTCTGGTTCCGTCTCACATGGAATATTCTTTTTGTTATGGATTTAGCCATACCTTGTGTCATAATTTGGTTGCAGCGTGAATTCAAGAAGGTTTGATATGTTGATAATTAGGACTGGAATTAGTTTGGTTGGTCTTAGTTTTGTGCTTTTCATGTTTGTTGTGGGGTCTTTCTGCGTGAATTCAAGAAAAACAGAAAAAGGAATTGGATTTGAATAAAAAAGAATTCTATTAATTCCAACTCTCGTAATTCTTTTGGAAACCAACTTTTGCTTGGTTTATCGGTTTTGTAGAACCTACAAGTCCTATATACCTAAGAGAGTCATCCCCACTAACTTATTTACCTCAACATGCAAGCATGCCACTGAAGGAAATATGCCCTAGAGGCAATAATAAAGTTGTTATTTATATTTCCTTATATCATGATAAATGTTTATTATTCATGCTAGAATTGTATTAACCGGAAACTTGATACATGTGTGGATACATAGACAAAATACTGTGTCCCTAGTAAGCCTCTACTAGACAAGCTCGTTGATCAAAGATGGTTAAGTTTCCTAACCATAGACATGTGTTACAATTTGATGAACGAGATCACATCATTAGGAGAATGATGTGATGGACAAGACCCATCTGTTAGCTTAGCATAATGATCGTTAAGTTTTATTGCTATTGCTTTCTTCATGACTTATACATATTCCTTTGACTATGAGATTATGCAACTCCCGAATACCGGAGGAATACCTTGTGTGCTACCAAACGTCACAGCGTAACTGGGTGATTATAAAGATGCTCTACATGTATCTCCGAAGGTGTTTTTTGGGTTGGTATAGATCAAGATTAGGATTTGTCACTCCGAGTATCGAAGAGGTATCTCTGGGCCCTCTCGGTAATGCACATCATGACAAGCCTTGCAAGCAATGTAACTAATGAGTTAGTTACGGGATGATGCATTACGGAACGAGTAAGGAGACTTGCCGATAACGAGATTGAACTAGGTATGAAGATACCGACGATCAAATCTCGGGCAAGTAACATACCGATGACAAAGGGAATGACGTATGTTGTCATTACTGTTTGACCGATAAAGATCTTCGTAGAATATGTAGGAACCAATATGAGAATCCAGGTTCCTCTATTGGTTATTGACCGGAGAGGTGTCTCCGTCATGTCTACATAGTTCTCGAACCCGTTGAATCCACACGCTTAACGTTCAATGGCGATTTGTATTATGAGTTATGTGATTTGGTGACTGAAGATTGTTCGGAGTCCTGGATGAGATCACGGACATGACGAGGAGTCTCGAAATGATCGAGAGGTAGAGATTGATATTGGATGATAGTATTCGGACACCGGAAGTGTTTCAGAAAGTATCGTGTACGT
>NC_057794.1:24009384-24041995 GCF_018294505.1 Triticum aestivum
CTTTCCCCCTCCGATAAAAGGAAGGTGGTGGTGGTGGGGGGGGGGGCGAATTGGACTAGGAGCCCAAGTGGGACTCCTCCCACTTGGGGCGCCCCTAGGCCGGCCTCTTCCCCTCTCCCTCCTCTATATACGGGGGTGGGGGTGCGTCTCTAACACACATCAATTGTTTCAAGCCGTGTGCGGCGCCCCCTCCACCGTTTGTTGTTCCTCCGATCATATTGTCGTAGTGCTTAGGCGAAGCTCTGCGCGGATCACTTCACCATCACCATCACCACGCCATCGTGCTAACGAAACTCTCCCTCGACACTTTGCTAGATCAAGAGTTCGAGGGACGTCATCGAGCTGAACGTGTGCAGAACTCAGAGGTGTCGTACATTCGGTACTTGACCGGTTGAATCGAGAAGACGTTCGACTACATCAACCACGTTAAGTAAACGCTTCCATTTTCGGTCTACGAGGGTACGTGGACACACTCTCCCCCGCTCGTTGCTATGCATCTCCTAGATAGATCTTGCGTGATCGTAGGAATTTTTTTGAAATTGCATGCTACGTTCCCCAACATCCACCTCACCATATGATTATGAATGAGATAAGTCCCATATCAACAAGCATACATGCATGGGAAAAGACCCGCCACAACATTCAACCATGCATGGAAAAATATTTTCATTCAATTATTCTTCTTAAATTCAGTAAATATTGTTACAACTATATATAATCAAATATAATTGATGTATTTTTATTTTGGTTCTCATGTTATCAGCGCTAATTTGTATTAATCAATTCCCATAGCAATGTGTGGGGTATCTTCTAGTTTCTCTTAAAACCCCAGGCTAATTGATTGGTAAAGCTTCGACAAACTAAACCAATACTCTAACTTTATTTCTTGTCTTAGTTTCACAGTCTCTCCATTTTTGTCTCAGTTATCAACACAGTACACCAGATTTTGTTGTCGTGATGATCCATAATCCGTACACTAATGTAAATTTCTAGTTCCAAAACCCATTGATTTTTTTCCTAAAAACTGTTGGCTAATTAATTGGCAAAGCTTTGATAAACTAAACCAACACTCTAACTTAATTTCATTTCTTAGTTGCATAGTCTATCCGTTTATTCTCAGTTATCAACAGAACCAACATATTTTGTTGTTGTGATCATTCATAATCCATACAACATTGTAAATTTCTAGGTCCATAGTATGCTTCAATATAGGGGCATTTTACTAGATTTGCACATGAACTAAAAGTGTGAGTAAGAATGTATACAACATTTCCTTAGTTAGATTTTTCGTTGACATTAACGTCCGGTGACTCCCAGCCACGGTTATAATGAATCCCTAGCTCCAGTGATGGGGAGCAGGTGTCACACCGAGCTACGGTCATGGTGTACCATTAGCTTGTACGGGTCGGAGAGGGAGACGAATACCCCTTGCACTTAATTTTGAATAAAATCGTGAGGGGTGTTCTTGGAAGCTCGAACTTGGTTAAATATGTGGCTTTTAGCCTTCTAAAATAAGGAGTTAATATTCATCATGTTTTTTCTCATTAAGGTAATAATTTAGCTTTTTTTCCTCCCCAATGAAAAATTGTTGAAACATAACATGATTTAAGTAGGGTTGTTTTACATTGGTGTCCACAATAACTAAAAATGCACTATAATATTGCATGAAAAGTATTTTGATAAGAGCCCAGAAGGAAACCAGCTTGTAATACTAGCGGTGAGTAAGATTCCATCATTATAGTAAAGCATTCACTGGATCCTAGGCTCATTGAGCTCCGAGTTTCAACATTCTGAAAATCACATTTAGAAGTTTCAAACAATTCAACAGAACATTATATTTAAATGTTGATGTGCCTTACACGTCTCTATAGAATATCATTCAGAAATAACTTAAGTTTTGGGCTAGACAAAAAGGTCACATATGTTTGATCCATAATAGCAAATGGTAGGTATATTATTGATTGTCATATTTTTATTTCTTCTGTGACCACAAATAAACAGCCATTAGTTTTATTGGTACATAGTACGTACATGTCGATGTTAATTTATTTTTTAGATTTTCCTTTCAAAGGGGTTCACTAAAGACAGGAATTCATTTGGGGTTTACAGGTGAATTAGACAAGTTAGATACCGGTGAATTTCTTCGAATATCAGTAAAACACATGCAATAAGTTTTTGCATATTTCTTCAATTTACTAGTCGGGGTAAAATAAATGACCCAAAAGACTTAAAGCGTAATTTTTTTCTTTTACAAACAGAGCACTGGCTAGATTTAATACATATTTCAAACTAGTATTTGTGGAAGAACAGAAACATAATAGAAGATGCAACATTACATGGAGCACCAAGTTATTAACCACAAGCTCAATATAAATTCCATTCTGTTACATTGAGTTTATTGTGAAAAAAATGAAAATCTGTATAAGTCTAAGAAATGCCGGTATCCAGGAACTGGTGGAACGTGTACCCGGCGGTGGCGGTGTCATGGCCGCACTCGCTGTGATCAGCCTCGATGCTCCCGCCATCATCGCATGGAGGGTGGTTCAGGTCGAGCCAGAGCACGCGCTTGCTACCGACGACGGGCTTGTTGATAGTTGTTGCTGGCGGTGACGTCGCGACGCCACGGCCTCCTGCAAGCATGGCACGGTGACGCCTCATGTGGCCACCAAGCGCCTGGCCGACGGCGAACTCGAGGCTGCAGACGGAGCAGCCATGCATCTTGGGCTTGAGGTCGCCGTCGCCGTCCAGCCGAGGCTTCTTGTGGCTGGCGCGGTGGCCGCCCAGCGCCTGGAACGACGGGAACATGTTGGCGCCGCCTCACCTCGCAGTGCCACTTCTTCTTCTACCTTGAGCTGCCTCTCACAACTCAATCTCCATCTCTCTTTGTTTCTCTCAAGAACACACACTACACGGTCATGGTGAAACTCCACACACACACACACGCATACACCAAAGAGAAGACAGCCGCTGCTTTGCCAAGAGGGTCTGCTCCTTGGTGAACACTAGTGCTACATCTTGCCACTTGTGCCCTCACAGCCTCTTCATTCTCATTCAATTGTTGAACTTAAATAGGCAGTACAAATGACTTCACACCCAGCCACTAACTCACGCACGCACACACTAGGCTGACCGACGCATTCGGCCACTATCCTACACACGTCGGCATAACACCATCTCCTCCTAGAATCTCTCCAGGATATGCATCACCTGCTAACTAACCTACACTCGGTCATGCACAAACAGACTCAACGCATGCATGGCTACATGACCGACCTTTTAGCTAGCCCACTAACCAACCCATACATGCAGCTAACGACGACTCCATTCATGCAAACTAACTCACCGTCCAGCCGGCCAGTCCTGCTTCAGTCATCTACGTGTGTGCCGTATCACACGACCTTGCCGCCTCGCGCGGCACCGCGGTGTCACGCCGCCATCGGCATCTCGCCGGACTCGCGGTATCTCACGGCCGTCTGGCATCTCGCCTTCTCCACACATCTTCATTGAAGCTCCGCTGAAGCATCAGCAGACTAGCTACTCTCTAACCTATGCAACATGCATGCTGGTACATCATGACAAGATTAGTGCTAACAATCACCTCCCTAATCTTGTCATGCTAAACCGCCAGTTCCTCTCGCGGATCGCCCGCAACACCTTGCCGTGCACGACGCCGTCGCAGCGCCAACCACCATGCACCATCTTGTCGTGGACGACCCCATCACAGCGTCCGTCACCATGCCGACTTGCCGCTCGTGGCGGCCTCCTCTCGACGTGGACGACGCTGTCGCAGCGCCGATCACCACGCCGTCTTCGCCAAGCGGCATCGCACCGCAACTTTTGTTGGCTTCACACCAACTTTCCATGATGACGATGGCATCACACCACCGTCGTCGGCATCACGCCGACTCTTCTTGTGGCAGCTTCGCACCGCCATCTTCACATAGCGGCACCGCATGGCCACCATCCTCCTTCTTGCGCCGTCGGCCTCCATCTCGCATGAAGTCCGTCGCGCCACAACCGACGCCGTCGCAGCGCCGGTCACCACGGACCATCTTGTCGTGGATGACGTCCTCGCGACGCCGATCATCGCACCACCTTCATCTCGCGGCATCGCACCGCAATCGGCCGCCCGCGGCATCGTGCCGCTGCCAGCCATCACCTCGCGCCCAGCGCCACGCCGGCCACCATAGCCGCCGGCACCGTCGTCGCCGCCATAGATCAACAAGGCTCTGATACCAATTGTTAGCGCCGCCTCACCTCGCAGCGCCACTTCTTCTTCTACCTTGAGCTGCCTCTCACAACTCAATCTCCATCTCTCTTTGTTTCTCTCAAGAACACACACTACACGGTCATGGTGAAACTCCACACACACACACACGCATACACCAAAGAGAAGACAGCCGCTGCTTTGCCAAGAGGGTCTGCTCCTTGGTGAACACTAGTGCTACATCTTGCCACTTGTGCCCTCACAGCCTCTTCATTCTCATTCAATTGTTGAACTTAAATAGGCAGTACAAATGACTTCACACCCAGCCACTAACTCACGCACGCACACACTAGGCTGACCGACGCATTCGGCCACTATCCTACACACGTCGGCATAACACCATCTCCTCCTAGAATCTCTCCAGGATATGCATCACCTGCTAACTAACCTACACTCGGTCATGCACAAACAGACTCAACGCATGCATGGCTACATGACCGACCTTTTAGCTAGCCCACTAACCAACCCATACATGCAGCTAACGACGACTCCATTCATGCAAACTAACTCACCGTCCAGCCGGCCAGTCCTGCTTCAGCCATCTACGTGTGTGCCGTATCACACGACCTTGCCGCCTCGCGCGGCACCGCGGTGTCACGCCGCCATCGGCATCTCGCCGGACTCGCGGTATCTCACGGCCGTCTGGCATCTCGCCTTCTCCACACATCTTCATTGAAGCTCCGCTGAAGCATCAGCAGACTAGCTACTCTCTAACCTATGCAACATGCATGCTGGTACATCATGACAAGATTAGTGCTAACAGAACACGCGGTCGCACGTCTTGCACACGAACGCCCGCTCGGGCGTGTTGTCACCGCGGCCGGCCGCCGGCTTGGGAATCGGTTGCTCCCGTGACACGTGCAGTAGCACACGCGCCATCTCCCGCTCAAACTCAAATCTCTTCATCATTTGATGACTAACCAATGAAGAAGAAGTTGAGATGGACAAAAGGAAGAAGAAGCTGAGATTGGTAACGGGCAGATGGATGAAGAAGAAGCGCAGCAAACTGCATCTTTATTTATAGGCAACGGATGTATATAAGCTATAAAGTTATCAGCCAGTAGCTAGGCGGCAGACTCGTATAATCTATATGCTATAAAGTAGTTGGCCCGTAGCTAGGCGGCAGTGAATCTTATAACATCACAAGTTAACCCTGCGAAGAGACCAAGAAACGGTCGCACGTACGTACGGGGCGCCATGGAACCATGCATGATGCATCTCTTCTTTTCTCTCGAGCTAGCTAGTGGATACATATGCAGCAGCTTAGCAGCAGCAGATCGTGCATGATGATGCACGACAGGCGTCCCATTAGATTCTGGGCCGAACTGTTTTCTCTTCTTGAAACATGTTACGTCTCGGGGAAAATTAAACTGAGAAATGTATCCAGTATTCCAGTATCCAATATGAATTTTGATAGACACCAGTTCCAGAAAATGGAAGATACTCCCTCCGTTCTGAAATGTTTGTCTTTCTAGGCATTTCAAATGGACACAACATACGGATGTATGTAGACTTATTTTAGGGTGTAGATTCATTCATTTTGCCCCGTATGTAGTCACTTGTTGAAATCTCTAGAAAGACAAATATTTAGGAACGGATGGAGTAGATAAGACTTTGTGCCATTGAGGGTTCTCATTTTCCCTGGAACTTGCTGGGCCATCGGACTACACACTTTTATTTTTAACAAGAGGATAGATTTTATTGAATCAAAATGAAGAATCAAGTAGATACAACACAATGAGCATACGCTTGACCTCTGCATAGGTAGAATGCACACACCTATCAGCAACGCGCGGGCACACACACCCACACAAACACCCGTAAAGTCGTCTAAGACCAAAACTATGCCCAGAGAGGAAAAGAAAAAAACCCCAAAGCGATCAAATCCATGATCAACAAACTGCATCAATGGCGATATCCGCACCAACCATCTCATGACAGTAAAAAGACTATAGTTCTTCAACGGCAACACATTTGGGAAGGGAGCAAGTGCCACCATCACCGAATCCAATCATCAAATTTCGAAACGTAGGTTTAATTTCACCGAACTACGTACCTATGTATGTAATACTTGAAATAGTTAATTGTCTACCGTAAGGCAATTATGCTTGATGAATTATGAGCTCGTGCATGAAACGCCTCATGGCCGTCCCAAGTAGCCACATGAAATAGTGTCTTGAATCTAATACATAGCTTGTGATGCGCTCACACTAACCATCACTAACAACGCTGGCTGGCAGTATGAAGAGAAGGACTCTGCCAGTTTTTTATTTTTATTTTTTTGCGAGTGAAACTTCCAATTTATTCATCAACTATCAAGATAGTACAAAGAACACTAGAAGTAAAAAATACATCCATGGCCGTAGACCACCAAGCGACGATTACAAGCACTGGAGCGATCTAAAGGCGCGCCGCCGTCATCGCCCCTCCCTCATCAAAGCCGGGAAAACTTTGTTGTAGTAAACAGTCGGGAAGTCGTCGTGCTAAGGCCCAACAGGACTAGCATACTAGAACAGCAACCGTCGCCGATGAAGAGAAACATAGATCGAAAGGACCCAACCTGTAGACACACAAACACAAGTGAACGAAGACCGAATTCACGTGGTTCCATCAAGGACAAACGCCGAATGAATCCCATGAGATCCACTGGAGAAAAACCTCCACACGCCCTCAACAATGCTAGAAACATCACCGGGATGTGGTCTAGACAGGGAAGACTTTATTTCATCTATAGAGAACCGCCACCGCATTGCACCTCTGAGCAGGACATAAATCCTATAGTAAAACAAAAAAACCATCAAAAAATGGAGCCCTCCCGCCGGTAAAGGCTGGAATCCACCAGGCCTCCATGATCCTAAGACCACAAGATACAAGGGTAGATTGGCGCCAGTGCCGGCAGGAGGCAGATGAAATAGATTTGCCTTATATATTAATTAAGAAGAGGATAGATTTTGTGTTACAAGACTCAAAGTACAAAAAGGTCCAAGAAGAAGAAGCAGCTGACGCCCGAGGAGCGGGTCGCGGAGTCGACGAAGAAGAAGGGCCGGAGGCACGTGGTGGACGCAAGGGATGAAGCAGCGGCCGCGTCGCGGCGGCAACGAGGGAGGCGCTGCTCTACCTACGGTTAAACCCTTGCCGGCACGGACTCGTCAACGCCGCCGTGGCTACGGCTAGCACCGACTCGTCCGCGTTTCCTCGGATGGTGCTGCCAAAGTCGTCCCGCACGTCGGTGACTCACCCGATTCCCGGATTTCACGTATACCAGCAAGCCTCTTGACTCTCCGCGCAATGCTCATCGGAAGTGAGCATGATGGCGCCTTCCACGCCCGCGCCTGCTCCCATCGACCTCAACGCCACGCTGGTGGCCGGTGCCTTGTCATCTGGAGGGGCGAGGAAACATGCACGGGAGATGCTAGCCGATGTGCTCCTCGGCGCTCGCAACCTATTCGACAGAATGCCGGCGGCCGCCGTCGATGAGAATGCCAACCGTTTCATGGAGAGCATTATCTTCGAGGGTGGTGCGGCGGCCTCTGGCGGCGCTGGCGGTGCCACCGCGGCTGGCTACGACCCCGATGAGACCCAAAGCCAGGACAACCAAGGGCCGTTCATGCCAGCGACCTATGATCAAGCTGGCATGCACAACGCCTTCATGCAAGATCAGGTCGGCCTGGACCTGGACGGCTTCTCGCTCGACCACGAGTTTCTGGAGGACTACGGCCTCGAGGAAGAGGATGAGTTGGACATCGACATCGACGGGGAGCCTTTGTTCGAGGACGAGATCACCAACCAAGACGCCGGGGAAAAGCTGAAGCGCAAGGGCAAGCGGACAAAGGCATACACGGCGGCCGAGGACAAGCACCTTTGTGAGTGTTGGAGGGACATTGGGCAAGACCCCAAGGTCGGCGCCGAACAAAAGACATCAACCTTTTCGACTCGTGTCCATCGTGATTTTCATGAACGCAAGAAGTTTGCGTCGTACCAAATGCAAAGCACGCGCGGGTGGGTGTCCATTTCAAAGTGATGGAAGGTGATCCAACAAGAGTGCAACAAGTGTTTGTGCCACTCTTGCGAGCATCAAGGGGGCCCCGTGAGCGGCATTGGCATGCAAGACATGGTATGCATGCATACGCTCCTCTTTGTTTTCGTTTTGTTTATGCTTGCATGTCTATTTGCATATCCATTTGCCCATATGCTTGCATGTAATTTATTTGTAGGCATTCCAAGCTTTCGAGGCATTCAAGGTCCAATATGAAGGCAAGTCCCGAGGAGAAGTTCAAGACGCAATATGCCGCCCTCATGGCGCATGTGGGGGGGGGGAGGGAAGAAAGCGGTGGAGGAGGTTGGGGATGGTGAGAAGCCATGGCCGCGGGGGAAGACCAACTCCGAGAAGGAGGACATGCGGTATGCGTCATCGATCACCTTGCTCGCAACCGTGGAGGGCATGATGACAAAAAGGACTCAAGGGAGGAGAAGTGTTGGCAAGACAAGGAAGAGCAAATGAACGCCTTCATGGAGATCCAAAGGAGGAGGCTTGAGATGAACGCGCAGAAGCAAGCGAGGATGCTTGAGATGGAGGCGGAGAAGAAAGTCAAGATGCTAGAGATCGAGGCCGCCAATGCCAAGACCAAGACGAAAGAAGTGGCTCTCACTATTATGACGGGGGTGAAGATCATGAAGATGGATCTCAACACGGTGTCGCCGAGGAAGAAGCCGTGATTTGAGAAGATGCAGGGCGAACGCTTAAGTTCCACGACGAGTGATCTATGGCAGCGAACGCCATCCCTTTTTGTATGTCGGGCAAGTGTGTTGGCGCCGACAAGCTTAGGCCTTCGCAGCTGCTGCTCACATCTAGCTGTACCGTCATCATCGCGTCGCCTACATCAGCTCGAATGGGCGGCTATGCAGACGAGCGTTTCGGTGGTTGCAGCGTCAAGTACAGCCTCACCGCCGCCAAGATCCGGCAAGGGAAACCTTGAAGAGGAGCGGCGACAGCATGAATCTATCAGTCAGAACGAAAGTGGACAGTAATAGGAGGCGCAAATCATAAAATAATGAAGGTACCTATCGACGGGATCTGACAAAAACTGAAAGCCACAGGCTCCAGCATCCACCGTCGCCATTGCTCTGTTTTCCAGTTTGGTCGGGGGAGGGGAGCGGGGGGTGGGCGTGGTGCGAGGTGCGATCCAAGCGATAAGCGTTTCTTTTTCTTTCCTCGTATGTGGTCGCGCTCGGGTCGTGCGGTATGTGGAGGAGGGATGCGGACAAGGATCCGAGGCGCCACATATCCATGTCAGCCAACCAGACCACCATCTACGTGCCGGTCCGCAAACACCGGGCAAAAGGTGTGTACCATCATGCGCGTTATGTTCAAATGGAACAGGTAGCTCATGCCATGACCAAATCGTTTTATCTGCCAGCGCGTTCATCGTATACGACTGTTCCACCATACGTATGTATGTCTTGGGCCACCGGTCGCATTGAATCCCTGCTTCCACCCGACCGTGTTGCATTGGCACACCTAGCGTGAGCAGGCGAGCCCGTGAGCACCATTGCCGCTCGGATACCAGCTTTCTTTATTTACTACGCAACTACCTAAACCAGGATAATTAGGGTTTATGGTTTCATATCCCATACTAAACTTTGAAACTACTCCCAACTAATTCACGATGTTTAAGTTTTCAAGTATTATTCAAGATTGGAGGGTGCTCATTAAATTTTGCACCCTCTATATAAACTTTTTTTAAAGCTTTAGGTATTGTAAGGCCATACGTGGGCACATATTGGTGAACACGTGTAACCTTGCACTACTAGGAGAAAGCTTATAGATAGAATATTACCAGTAGCGCGGGATTATTTGCCAGCGCTACTGCTATTTAGTGGTAGCGCGAAGCAGCAACCAGTGCTACAGGTAGTGAAGTAGCAGCAGCGCGGGGCAGCGAGGCAGCGCTACTGCTAAGTGGTCCCATCGCCACCGGCTGGGGCTACCCGTATTAGTAACGGTGGGCGAAGACCGATAGTCAACCTATGATGAATAATAATGATCTAATTTAGTTTTGTAGTACATATATTGAATTTTAGAAGTTTAATCTTTGAATTATGAACATAGGAAATGTCTGATGACGATAGCATCCCTGAGTGCGAGTATTGCAGCGACGACCGAGGTCTGTGCGACTGGCCTCACCTGGAAGACGGTCGGCGCTTCATTATTAAGCTTAATGAGGCATTCGATGTTTACACGGCATGCAACGCCGACAAGTCTTTTTCGGTAATTAATCATGACTTCTGCTTCTTCAACATGTAATTTTCGTTTTCTACAATTCAAATAGTGCATCCCCTGCTATGCATGACGTTATGTCTTGGAGAAACTGGATTTTGAAGATCGCGAGAATATGGAGACAAAGAGAGTTAACCTCGGGACCAATCATGGTTATGCTTTTGACGTAAAGTTATACAATACGGTGACCTACTCCCATTTTGGTTGCTCGAATTGGGCAGCACTATGCAAGGCGTATGGTTTTCAGGAGGGTATGCATGTCACCTTCGATGTGGGTGATCTAGAAAATGACATCAACGAAGATTATGTCGACGAAGATAATATCGAGGAAGCTAATATCGACATTTGAGTCGATATTCATACGCTTCCACGTCTACCTCTATGTGAGTTTCTAAAACATGTTTATTAAGTAATTTATATTGTTTTTCTAAAAATAGTTGACAACTTATTTCCATTCTTCAAAAAATGTTTGGAAAGTAGTAGACAAATCCTACTACACTGATGGCTCTGAACTAACTTACGACGAGAAAGATCATCTTGTCTCCTTTATTATTGATGTTGAGACTTTCAATAAGAAAATCCCAAAGGATTGTGTGCCTCATCTGGTGCATATGAAAGGTCACATGGATGTTGTTAGCCTACAACCAAGTCCGCCTATGGGTCACCGCTGTTCTTACAAGATTTCTCGAACAGATGAAGACCTCACAATCAAAGAATGGAAAAAAGTTATGAATGATCGTCGGGAGCTACTTGGAAGCAACATTGTGCGATGCCCACGAATTGGAGACAGAATAATCTCCATTCTCCGTAATGAAGAGTGAGGGGCTATGTTGTTTTATGCTATTTTACCTTAGAATGGGGTAGCAGATCCTAGCTAATACTCATGATCATGTGCTAAGAACAATTAATTAGGGTTGGTTATGACTATGATGATGATGACTATGACTTGTTATTATGATAACAGTAGAAGTTGTTAGATGACTATATATGATGATGATGAGTATGACTTGTTATTATGATAACGAGTAGAAGTTGTTAGATGACTATATATGATGATGATGATGAGTATGACTTTTTATTATGATAACGATGATGAGTTATTATTATGATGATGATGCTGAGTTGTTATATGAGCATGATGAGTTATTATATATATCAATGGGTGAAATAAACATGGATTAAATTAAAGTTTGGATTAGTAGTACTTTTGATCTGCACCATATTGCCTCCACTTAAATCTAATCCACATCTCTTTCACCCACTGATATAATAACTCATCATGATCATAAAATCATATGATGAGACAATTGTACAAAACTTGTACAAATACAGTGCCAATACACAGAAAAAATACAGGAAATATTAGTTATTAGTAGTAGCACGGGACGTGTAGCAGCGGCGCGCTCTGAGCAGCCGTGCTACTGCTATTAGTAGTAGAAAGTGTTAGTAGGCACGCTACTGTGTTATGTATGGTTAGTAGTAGAGCTAGTCAACCCACACTACTGCTATGGTTTAACTGTAGCGCTGTAGTAGTAGCGCGGCCACCCGCTCTACTACTAGCACTATTTCTAGCGCTAATATTAGGGTTTTCCCTAGTAGTGTGGGCCTATTATACAAGGGCACGAGGGGTAGCCAAATTTTGGTAGGCTAGATAGAGATAACGAGAGGGACGGTCCAACGCACTTGGCAGGGGTGGTCGGATCATACATGGCCTGGTGGTCGAAGTGTTGTCTGATGGCCTTGACGAGCTTATTGTCGACCATATTATGTGATTTGGTATATGAGGAGGTGAAGGAAATATTCCCTAGAGGCAATAATAAAGTTGTTATTTATATTTCCTTATATTATGATAAATGTTTATTTTTCATGCTAGAATTGTATTAACCAGAAACTTAGTACATGTGTGAATACATAGACAAACAGAGTATCCCTGGTATGCCTCTACTTGACTAGCTCGTTAATCAAAGATGGTTAAGTTTCCTAACCATAGACATGTGTTGTCATTTGATGGACGGGATCACATCATTAGAAAATGATATGATGGACAAGACCCATCTGTTAGCTTAGCATAATGATCGTTTAGTTTTATTGCTATTGCTTTCTTCATGACTTATACATGTTCCTCTGACTATGAGATTGTGCAACTCCCAAATACCAAAGGAACACCTTGTGTGCTATCAAACGTCACAACGTAACTGGGTGATTATAAAGATGCTCTACAGGTGTCTCCGAAGGTGTTTGTTGGATCAGGAAGACGTTCGACTACATCAGCCATGTTACTAAACGCTTCCGCTTTCGGTCTACGAGGGTACGTGGACACACTCTACCCTCCCGTTGCTATGCATCTCCTAAATAGATCTTGCATGATCGTAGGATTTTTTTTGAAATACTACGTTCCCAACAGTAAAAAAAACTGTTGGGTAAAGGAGGAGGGTTGTGATAGGCTTGGCGAGCCAATGTAAAAACTCAGCCACTCTTATGGAGATGAAACCCAAAAGATTTTCGTTGGGGCGTAACCCTCTCAGCGACGCGCCACATCGGAACCCGGGTGTGGTGGAAAATGGGCAAGGGCCGGGCCGTCACCCCCCAAGTGGCGCGCCGTATCTTGATCCGGATACGGTGTCAAGTGAGCGAGGATCGGGTCGTCGCATCCTTAGTGGAGCGCTACATCGGCGCCCGGATGTAGTGGAAAATGAGCAAGGGTCTTCGCATTTGACTCGACGAGTGCGAAGGGTAAGGAAGCTAGCCGAGCCTAGGAGGATTCGCTTAGGTAGCTGGAACGTAGGGTCTCTGACAGGGAAGCTTCGGGAGCTAGTTGATGCAGCAGTGAGGAGAGGTGTTGATATCCTTTGCGTCCAAGAAACCAAATGGAGAGGACAGAAGGCGAAGGAGGTGGAGGATACCGGCTTCAAGTTGTGGTACACGGGGACGGCTGCAAACAGAAATGGCGTAGGCATCTTGATCAATAAGAGCCTCAAGTATGGAGTGGTAGACGTCAGGAGATGTGGGGACCGGATTATCCTGGTCAAGCTGGTAGCTGAGGACTTGGTTCTCAATGTTATCAGCGCATATGCCCCGCAAGTAGGCCACAATGAGAACACCATGAGGGAGTTCTGGGAAGGCTTGGAAGACATGGTTAGGAGTGTACCGATTGGTGAGAAGCTCTTCATAGGAGGAGACCTCAATGGCCACGTGGGTACATCTAACACAGGTTTTGAAGGGGCGCATGGGGGCTTTGGCTATGGCATCAGGAATCAAGAAGGAGAAGATGTCTTAAGCTTTGCTCTAGCCTACAACATGATTGTAGCTAACACCCTCTTTAGAAAGAGAGAATCACATCTGGTGACTTTTAGTAATGGACAACACTCTAGCCAGATTGATTTCATCCTCTCGAGAAGAGAAGATAGGCGTGCGTGCCTAGACTGTAAGGTGATACCTGGGGAGAGTGTTGTACCCCAGCATAAGCTGGTGGTTGCTGACTTCCACTTTCGGATTCGTGTCCAGCGGGATAAGCGTGCCAAGGTCGCTAGAACGAAGTGGTGGAAGCTCAAGGGGGAGGTAGCTCAGGTGTTCAAGGAGAGGGTATTTAAGGAGGGCCCTTGGGAGGAAGGAGGGGATGCGGACAATGTGTGGATGAAGATGGCGACTTGCATTCGTAAGGTGGCCTCGAAGGAGTTTGGAGTGTCCAGGGGAAGGAGAAGCGAAGATAAGGATACCTGGTGGTGGAATGATGATGTCCAGAAGGCGCTTAAAGAGAAGAAAGATTGCTTCAGACGCCTATACCTGGATAGGAGTGTAGACAACATAGAGAAGTACAAGATGGCGAAGAAGGCCGCAAAGCGAGCTGTTGGTGAAGCAAGGGGTCGGGTATATGAGGACCTCTACCAACGGTTAGGCATGAAGGAAGGTGAAAGGTACATCTATAAGATGGCTAAGATCCGGGAGAGGAAGACGAGGGATATTGGCCAAGTCAAATGCATCAAGGACGGAGCAGGCCAACTCTTGGTGAAGGACGAAGAGATTAAGCATAGATGGCGGGAGTACTTCGACAAGCTGTTCAATGGGGAGAATGAGAGTTCTACCATTGAACTGAATGACTCCTTTGATGAGACCAGCATGCGTTTTATGCGGCGCATCCAGGAGTCTGAGGTGAAGGAGGCTTTAAAAAGGATGAAAGGAGGCAAGGCGATGGGCCCTGATTGTATCCCCATTGAGGTGTGGAAAGGTCTCGGGGACATAGCGATAGTATGGCTAACCAAGCTTTTCAACCTCATTTTTCGGGCAAACAAGATGCCAGAAGAATGGAGACGGAGTATATTAGTACCAATCTTCAAGAACAAGGGGGATGTTCAGAGTTGTACTAATTACCGTGGAATTAAGCTGATGAGCCATACAATGAAGCTATGGGAGAGAGTCATTGAGCACCGCTTAAGAAGAATGACAAGCGTGACCAAAAATCAGTTTGGTTTCATGCCTGGGAGGTCGACCATGGAAGCCATTTTCTTGGTACGACAACTTATGGAGAGATATAGGGAGCATAAGAAGGACTTGCATATGGTGTTCATTGACTTGGAGAAGGCCTATGATAAGATACCGCGGAATGTCATGTGGTGGGCCTTGGAGAAACACAAAGTCCCAGCAAAGTACATTACCCTCATCAAGGACATGTACAATAATGTCGTGACAAGTGTTCGAACAAGTGATGTCGACACCGATGACTTCCCGATTAAGATAGGACTGCATCAGGGGTCAGCTTTGAGCCCTTATCTTTTTGCATTGGTGATGGATGAGGTCACAAGGGGTATACAAGGAGATATCCCATGGTGTATGCTCTTTGCGGATGATGTGGTGCTAGTTGACAATAGTCGGACGGGGGTAAATAGGAAGTTAGAGTTATGGAGACAAACCTTGGAATCGAAAGGGTTTAGGCTTAGTAGAACTAAAACCGAGTACATGATGTGCGGTTTCAGTACTACTAGTTGTGAGGAGGAGGAGGTTAGCCTTGATGGCCAGGTGGTACCTCGGAAGGACACCTTTCGGTATTTGGGGTCAATGTTGCAGGAGGATGGGGGTATTGATGAAGATGTGAACCATCGAATCAAAGCCGGATGGATGAAGTGGCGCCAAGCTTCTGGCATTCTCTGTGACAAGAGAGTGCCACAAAAGCTAAAAGGCAAGTTCTACAGGACGGCGGTTCGACCCGCAATGTTGTATGGCGCGGAGTGTTGGCCGACTAAAAGGCGACATGTTCAACAGTTAGGTGTGGCGGAGATGCGTATGTTGAGATGGATGTGTGGCCACACGAGGAAGGATCGAGTCCGGAATGATGATATACGAGATAGAGTTGGGGTAGCACCAACTGAGGAGAAGCTTGTCCAACATCGTTTGAGATGGGTTGGGCATATTCAGCGCAGGCCTCCAGAAGCTCCAGTGCATAGCGGACGGCTAAAGCGTGCGGAGAATGTCAAGAGAGGGCGAGGTCGACCGATTTTGACATGGGAGGAGTCCGTTAAGAGAGACCTGAAGGATTGGAGTATCGACAAAGAGCTAGCTATGGACAGGGGTGCGTGGAAGCTTGCTATCCATGTGCCAGAGCCATGAGTTGGTTGCGAGATCTTATGGGTTTCACCTCTAGCCTACCCCAACTTGTTTGGGACTAAAGGCTTTGTTGTTGTTGTTGTTGTTGTTGTTTGTTGTTGTTGTTGTTGTACTATGTTCCCAACAGTGGTATCCGAGCTAGGTCTATGTGTAGATGTTATATGCATGAGTAGAACACAAAGAGTTGTGGGTGATATAGTCATACTGCTTACCAGTAATGTCTTACTTTGATTCGATGGTATTGTTGGATGAAGCGGCCCGGACCAACATTACATGACCAAGTTCATGAGACTGGTTCTACCAATGTGCTTTGCACATAGGTGGCTGGCGGGTGTCTGTTTCTCCAACTTTAGTTGAATCGAGTTTGACTATGCCCGGTCCTTGTTGAAGGTTAAAACATCACACTTGATGCACAATCGTTGTGGTTTTGATGCGTAGGTAAGAACGGTTCTTGCTAGAAGCCCGTAGCAGTCACGTAAAACTTGCAACAACAAAGTGGAGGTCGTCTAACTTATTTTTGCAGGGCATGTTTGAAGGAAATATGCCCTAGAGGCAATAATAAAGTTATTATTTATTTCCTCATATCATGATAAATGTTTATTATTCATGCTAGAATTGTATTAACCGGAAACATGATACATGTGTGAATACATAGACAAACATATAGTCACTAGTATGCCTCTACTTGACTAGCTCATTAATCAAAGATGGTTATGTTTCCTAACCATTGACATGTGTTGTCATTTGATTAATGGGATCACATCATTAGGAGAATGAGGTGATTGACATGACCCATCCCGTTAGCTTAGCACTTGATCGTTTAGTATTCTGCTATTGCTTCCTTCATGACTTATACATGTTCCTGTAACTATGAGAATTGTGTAACTCCCGTTTACCGGAGGAACATTTTGGGTACTACCAAACGTCACAATGTAACTGGGTGATTATAAAGGAGTACTACAGGTGTCTCCGAAGGTACATGTTGAGTTAGCATAATTCGAGATTAGGTTTTGTCACTCCGATTGTCGGAGAGGTATCTCTGGGCCCTCTCGGCAATACTCATCACCTAAGCCTTGCAAGCATGTAACTAATGAGTTAGTTATAAGATGAAGTATTACAGAACGAGTAAAGAGACTTGTCGATAACGAGATTGAACTAGGTATTGGATACCGACGATCGAATCTCGGACAAGTAACATATCGATGACAAAGGGAACAACGTATGTTGTTATGCGGTTTGATCGATAAAGATCTTCGTAGAATATGTGGGAACCAATATGGGCATCCAGGTCCCGCTATTGGTTATTGACCAGAGATATGTCTCAGTCATGTCTACATCGTTCTCGAACCGTAGGGTCCGCACGCTTAAGGTTTCGATGACAGTTATATTATGAGTTTATGTATTTTGATGTACCGAAGGTTGTTCGGAGTCCCGGATATGATTACGGACATGACGAGGAGTCTCGAAATGGTCGAGACATAAAGATTGATATATTGGACGGATATATTTGGACACCGGAAAGGTTCCGGAGAAGTTTGGAGCCCCGGGAGGTTACCGGAACCCCCCGGGAGGTATATGGGCCTTATTGGGCCCATGTAGGAGGAAGAGAGAAGGAGCAAGGGAGGGGGGCGCGCCCCCCCAAGCCCAATCCGAATTGGGGAGGGGGGCCGGCCCCCCTTTCCTTTCTCCTTCCCCCTCTTCCTATTACTACTACTAGTACTACTTCCTAATACTAGTACTCTTTCCTTCCCCATCCAAATAAGATAAGGAAAAGAGAGGGAAACCTACTTGGAGTAGGTTTCCCCCTCCTCATGGCGCGCCCCCCCTAGGGCCGGCCACCTCCTCCCTCCCTCCTTTATATACGGGGGTAGGGGGGCACCCTAGAACACACAAGTTGATCATTGATCGTTCCTTAGCCGTGTGCGGTGCCCCCCTCCACGATATTACACCTCGGTCATATTGTAGCGGTGCTTAGGCGAAGCCCTGCAATAGGAGAACATCAAGATCGTCACCACGCCGTCGTGCTGACGGAACTCCCCCTCGGCGCCTCTGCTGGATCGGAGATCGAGGGTGCGTCATCGAGCTGTACGCGTGTCAAGAACTCGGAGGTGCCGGAGTAACGGTACTTGGATCGGTTGAACCGGAGGACGTACGACTACTTCCTCTACGTTGCGTCAACGCTTCCGCTTCGGTCTACAAGGGTACGTAGACAACACTCTCCCCTCGTTGCTATATCATCAGCATGATCTTGCGTGTGCGTAGGAATTTTTTTGAAATTACTACGTTCCCCAACAGTGGCATCCGAGCCTAGGTTTTATGCGTTGATGTTATATGCATGAGTAGAACACAAGTGAGTTGTGGACGATATAAGTCATACTGCCTACCAGCATGTCATACTTTGGTTCAGCGGTATTGTGAGATGAAGCGGCCCGGACCGACATTACGCGTACGCTTACGCGAGACTGGTTTCACCGTTACGAGCACTCGTGCTTAAAGGTGGCTGGCGGGTGTCTGTCTCTCTCACTTTAGTTGAACCGAGTGTGGCTACGCCCGGTCCTTGTGAAGGTTAAAACGGAGTCTATTTGACAAACTATCGTTGTGGTTTTGATGCGTAGGTGAGATTGGTTCTTGCTTAAGCCCGTAGTAGCCACGTAAAATTTGCAACAACAAAGTAGAGGACGTCTAACTTGTTTTTGCAGGGCATGTTGTGATGTGATATGGCCAAGACATGATGCTATATTTTATTGTATGAGATGATCATGTTTTGTAACCGAAGTTATCGGCAACTGGCAGGAGCCATATGGTTGTCGCTTTATTGTATGAAATGCAAACGCCCTGTAATTGCTTTACTTTATCACTAAGCGGTAGCGATAGTCGTAGAAGCAATAGAGGGCGTAACGACAACGATGCTATGATGGAGATCAAGGTGTCGCGCCGGTGACGATGGTGATCACGACGGTGCTTCGAAGATGGATATCACAAGCACAAGATGATGATGGCCATATCATATCACTTATATTGATTGCATGTGATGTTTATCCTTTATGCATCTTATCTTGCTTTGATTGATGGTAGCATTTTAAGATGATCTCTCACTAATTATCAAGAAGTGTTCTCCCTGAGTATGCACCATTGCGAAAGTTCTTCGTGCTGAGACACCACGTGATGATCGGGTGTGATAGGCTCTACGTTCAAATACAACGGGTGCAAAACAGTTGCACACGCGGAATACTCAGGTTATACTTGACGAGCCTAGCACATACAGATATGGCCTCGGAACACGGGGACCGAAAGGTCGAGCGTGAATCATATAGTAGATATGATCAACATAGAGATGTTCACCATTGAAACTACTCCATCTCACGTGATGATCAGACATGGTTTAGTTGATTTGGATCACGTAATCACTTAGATGACTAGAGAGATGTCTGTCTAAGTGGGAGTTCTTTAGTAATATGATTAATTGAACTTAAATTTATCATGAACTTAGTACCTGATAGTATTTTGCTTGTCTATGTTTGTTTGTAGATAGATGGCTCGTGTTGTTGTTCCGTTGAATTTTAATACGTTCCTTGAGAAAACAAAATTGAAAGATGATGGTAGCAATTACACGGATTGGGTCCGTAACCTGAGGATTATCCTCATTGCTGCACAGAAGAGTTACGTCCTGGAAGCACCGCTGGGTGCCAGGCCTGCTGCTGATGCAACTGACGACGTTAAGAACGTCTGGCAGAGCAAAGCTGATGACTACTCTATAGTTCAGTGTGCCATGCTTTACGGCTTAGAACCGGGTCTTCAACGACGTTTTGAACGTCATGGGGCATATGAGATGTTCCAGGAGTTGAAGTTAATATTTCAAGCAAATGCCCGGATTGAGAGATATGAAGTCTCCAATAAGTTCTACAGCTGCAAGATGGAGGAGAACAGTTCTGTCAGTGAGCATATACTCAAAATGTCTGGGTATAATAATCACTTGATTCAACTGGGAGTTAATCTTCCGGATGATAGCGTCATTGACAGAATTCTCCAATCACTGCCACCAAGCTACAAGAGCTTTGTGATGAACTATAATATGCAAGGGATGAACAAGACTATTCCCGAGCTCTTCGCGATGCTGAAAGCCGCGGAGGTAGAAATTAAAAAGGAGCATCAAGTGTTGATGGTCAACAAGACCACTGGTTTCAAGAAAAGGGGAAAAGGGAAGAAGAAGGGGAACTTCAAAAGGAACGGCAAACAAGTTGCTGCTCAAGTGAAGAAACCCAAGTCTGGACCTAAGCCTGAAACTGAGTGCTTCTACTGCAAGCAGACTGGACACTGGAAGCGGAACTGCCCCAAGTATTTGGCGGATAAGAAGGATGGCAAAGTGAACAAAGGTATATGTGATATACATGTTATTGATGTGTACCTTACTAATGCTCACAGTAGCACCTGGGTATTTGATACTGGTTCTGTTGCTAACATTTGCAACTCGAAACAGGGACTACGGATTAAGCGAAGATTAGCTAAGGACGAGGTGACGATGCGCGTGGGAAATGGTTCCAAAGTCGATGTGATCGCGGTCGGCATGCTACCTCTACATCTACCATCGGGATTAGTTTTAGACCTGAATAATTGTTATTTGGTGCCTGCGTTGAGCATGAACATTATATCTGGATCTTGTTTGATGCGAGACGGTTATTCATTTAAATCAGAGAATAATGGTTGTTCTATTTATATGAGTAATATCTTTTATGGTCATGCACCCTTGAAGAGTGGTCTATTTTTATTAAATCTCGATAGTAGTGATACACATATTCATAATGTTGAAGCCAAAAGATGCAGAGTTGATAATGATAGTGCAACATATTTGTGGCACTGCCGTTTAGGTCATATCGGTGTAAAACGCATGAAGAAACTCCATACTGATGGACTTCTGGAATCACTTGATTATGAATCACTTGGTACTTGCGAACCGTGCCTCATGGGCAAGATGACAAAAACACCGTTCTCCGGATCTATGGAGAGAGCAACAGATTTGTTGGAAATCATACATACATATGTATGTGGTCCGATGAATGTTGAGGCTCGTGGCGGATATCGTTATTTCCTCACCTTCACAGATGATTTGAGCAGATATGGGTATATCTACTTGATGAAGCACAAGTCTGAAACATTTGAAAAGTTCAAAGAATTTCAGAGTGAAGTAGAAAATCATCGTAACAAGAAAATAAAGTTTCTACGATCTGATCGTGGAGGAGAATATTTGAGTTACGAGTTTGGTTTACATTTGAAACAATGTGGAATAATTTCGCAACTCACGCCACCTGGAACACCACAGCGAAATGGTGTGTCCGAACGTCGTAATCGTACTTTACTTGATATGGTGCGATCTATGATGTCTCTTACCGATTTACCGCTATCGTTTTGGGGTTATGCTTTAGAGACGGCCGCATTCACGTTAAATAGGGCACCATCAAAATCCGTTGAGACGACGCCTTATGAACTGTGGTTTGGCAAGAAACCAAAGTTGTCGTTTCTCAAAGTTTGGGGCTGCGATGCTTATGTGAAGAAACTTCAACCAGATAAGCTCGAACCCAAATCGGAGAAATGTGTCTTCATAGGATACCCAAAGGAGACAATTGGGTACACCTTCTATCACAGATCTGAAGGCAAGATTTTCGTTGCTAAAATCGGATCCTTTCTAGAGAAGGAGTTTCTCTCGAAAGAAGTGAGTGGGAGGAAAATAGAACTTGATGAGATAACTGTATCTACTCCCTTATTGGAAAGTAGTTCATCACAAGAACCGGTTCCTGTGACAACTACACCAATTAGTGAGGAAGCTAATGATATTGATCATGAAACTTCAGATCAAGTTTCTACTAAACCTCGTAGGTCTACCAGAGTAAGATCCGCACCAGAGTGGTACGGAAATCCTATTCTGGAAGTCATGTTACTAGACCATGATGAACCTACGAACTATGAGGAAGCGATGATGAGCCCAGATTCCGCAAAATGGCTAGAGGCCATGAAATCTGAGATAGGATCCATGTATGAAAACAAAGTATGGACTTTGGTTGACTTGCCCGATGATCGGCAAGCCATTGAGAATAAATGGATCTTTAAGAAGAAGACTGACGCTGATGGTAATGTTACTGTCTACAAAGCTCGACTTGTTGCAAAAGGTTTTCGACAAGTTCAAGGGGTTCACTACGATGAGACTTTCTCACCCGTAGCGATGCTTAAGTCTGTCCGAATCATGTTGGCTATTGCTGCATTTCATGATTATGAAATTTGGCAAATGGATGTCAAGACTGCATTCTTGAATGGATTTCTAGAAGAAGAGTTGTATATGATGCAACCTGAAGGTTTTGTTGATCCAAAAGGTGCTGACAAAGTGTGCAAGCTCCAACGTTCCATTTATGAACTGGTGCAAGCATCTCGGAGTTGGAATAAACGTTTTGATAGTGTGATCAAAGCATATGGTTTTATACAGACTTTTGGAGAAGCCTGTATTTACAAGAAAGTGAGTGGGAGCTCTGTAGCATTTCTAGTTTTATATGTTGATGGCATATTATTAATTGGAAATGATATAGAATTTCTGGATAGCATAAAGGGATACTTGAATAAAAGTTTTTCTATGAAAGACCTCGGTGAAACTGCTTACATATTGGGCATCAAGATCTATAGAGATAGATCAAGACGCTTAATAGGACTTTCACAAAGTACATACCTTGACAAAATTTTGAAAAAGTTCAAAATGGATCAGGCAAAGAAAGGATTCTTGCCTGTGCTACAAGGTGTGAAGTTGAGTCAAACTCAATGCCCGACCACAGCAGAAGATAGAGAGAAAATGAAAGATGTTCCCTATGCTTCAGCCATAGGCTCTATCATGTATGCAATGCTGTGTACCAGACCTGACGTATGCTTAGCAATAAGCTTGGCAGGTAGGTACCAAAGTAATCCAGGAGTGGATCACTGGACAGCGGTCAAGAACATCCTGAAATACCTGAAAAGGACTAAGGATATGTTTCTCGTATATGGAGGTGACAAAGAGCTAGTCGTAAATGGTTACGTCGATGCAAGCTTTGACACTGATCCGGACGATTCTAAATCGCAGACCGGATACGTATTTTTATTAAACGGTGGAGCTGTAAGTTGGTGCAGTTCTAAACAAAGCATCGTGGCAGGATCTACATGTGAAGCGGAGTACATAGCTGCTTCTGAAGCAGCAAATGAAGGAGTATGGATGAAGGAGTTCATTTCCAATCTAGGTGTCATACCTAGTGCATCGGGACCAATGAAGATCTTCTGTGACAATACTGGTGCAATTGCCTTGGCAAAGGAATCCAGATTTCACAAGAGGACCAAGCACATCAAGAGACGCTTCAATTCCATTCGGGACCAAGTCAAAGTGGGAGACATAGAGATTTGCAAGATACATACGGATCTGAATGTTGCAGACCCGTTGACTAAGCCTCTCTCACGAGCAAAACATGATCAGCACCAAGACTCCATGAGTGTTAGAATCATTACTATGTAATCTAGATTATTGACTCTAGTGCAAGTGGGAGACTGAAGGAAATATGCCCTAGAGGCAATGATAAAGTTATTATTTATTTCCTCATATCATGATAAATGTTTTTTATTCATGCTAGAATTGTATTAACCGGAAACATGATACATGTGTGAATACATAGACAAACATATAGTCACTAGTATGCCTCTACTTGACTAGCTCATTAATCAAAGATGGTTATGTTTCCTAACCATTGACATGTGTTGTCATTTGATTAATGGGATCACATCATTAGGAGAATGAGGTGATTGACATGACCCATCCCGTTAGCTTAGCACTTGATCGTTTAGTATTCTGCTATTGCTTCCTTCATGACTTATACATGTTCCTGTAACTATGAGAATTGTGTAACTCCCGTTTACCGGAGAAACATTTTGGGTACTACCAAACGTCACAACGTAACTGGGTGATTATAAAGGAGTACTACAGGTGTCTCCGAAGGTACATGTTGAGTTAGCATAATTCGAGATTAGGTTTTGTCACTCCGATTGTCGGAGAGGTATATCTGGGCCCTCTCGGCAATACTCATGACCTAAGCCTTGCAAGCATGTAACTAATGAGTTAGTTATAAGATGAAGTATTACAGAACGAGTAAAGAGACTTGTCGATAACGAGATTGAACTAGGTATTGGATACCGACGATCGAATCTCGGACAAGTAACATACCGATGACAAAGGGAACAACGTATGTTGTTATGCGGTTTGACCGATAAAGATCTTCATAGAATATGTGGGAACCAATATGGGCATCCAGGTCCCGCTATTGGTTATTGACCAAAGATATGTCTCAGTCATGTCTACATCGTTCTCGAACCGTAGGGTCCGCACGCTTAAGGTTTCGATGACAGTTATATTATGAGTTTATGTATTTTGATGTACCGAAGGTTGTTCGGAGTCCCGGATATGATTACGGACATGACGAGGAGTCTCGAAATGGTCGAGGCATAAAGATTGATATATTGGACGGATATATTTGGACACCGGAAAGGTTCCGGAGAAGTTTGGAGCCCCGGGAGGTTACCGGAACCCCCCGGGAGGTATATGGGCCTTATTGGGCCCATGTATGAGGAAGAGAGAAGGAGCAAGGGAGGGGGGCGCGCCCCCCCAAGCCCAATCCGAATTGGGGAGGGGGCCCGGCCCCCCCTTTCCTTTCTCCTTCCCCCTCTTCCTATTACTACTACTAGTACTACTTCCTAATACTAGTACTCTTTCCTTCCCCATCCAAATAAGATAAGGAAAAGAGAGGGAAACCTACTTGGAGTAGGTTTCCCCCTCCTCATGGCGCCCCCCTAGGGCCGGCCACCTCCTCCCTCCCTCCTTTATATACGGGGGTAGGGGGCACCCTAGAACACACAAGTTGATCATTGATCGTTCCTTAGCCGTGTGCGGTGCCCCCCTCCACGATATTACACCTCGGTCATATTGTAGCGGTGCTTAGGCGAAGCCCTGCAACAGGAGAACATCAAGATCGTCACCACGCCGTCGTGCTGACGGAACTCCCCCTCGGCGCCTCTGCTGGATCGGAGATCGAGGGTGCGTCATCGAGCTGTACGCGTGTCAAGAACTCGGAGGTGCCGGAGTAACGGTACTTGGATCGGTTGAACCGGAGGACGTACGACTACTTCCTCTACGTTGCGTCAACGCTTCCGCTTCGGTCTACAAGGGTACGTAGACAACACTCTCCCCTCGTTGCTATATCATCACCATGATCTTGCGTGTGCGTAGGAAATTTTTTGAAATTACTACGTTCCCCAACAATGTTGTGATGTGATATGGTCAAGACATGATGAGATATACATTGTTGTATGAGATGATCATGTTTTGTAGAAGTTATCAGCAACTGGCAGGAGCCTTATGGTTCTCGATTTATTGTATGAAATGCAATCGCCATGTAATTGCTTTACTTTATCACTAAGCGGTAGCGATAGTCGTAGAAGCAATAGTTGGCAAGACGACAACGATACTACGATGGAGATCAAGGTGTCAAGCCGGTGACGATGGTGATCATGACGGTTCTTTGGAGATGGAGATCAAAGGCACAAGATGATGATGGCCATATCATATCACTTATTTTGATTGCATGTGATGTTTATCTTTTATGCATCTTATTTTGCTTAGTACGGCGGTAGCATTATAAGATGATCTCTCACTAAATTTCAAGGTATAAGCATTCTCCCTAAGTATGCATCGTTGCTACAGTTCTTCATGTCGAGACACCACGTGATGATCGGGTGTGATAAGCTCTACGTCCACATACAATGGGTGCAAGCCATTTTTTCACACGCGGAATACTCGGGTTAAACTTGATGAGCCTAGCATATGCAGATATGGCCTCGGAGCACTCAGACCGAAAGGTCGAACGTGAATCATATAGTAGATATGATCAACATAGTGATGTTCACCATTGAAAACTACTTCATCTCACGTGATGATTGGACATGTTATAGTTGATATGGATGGCGTGATCATTTAGATGACTAGAGGGATGCCTATTTAAGTGGAAGTTCTTAAGTAATATGATTAATTGAACTTTAATTTATCATGAACTTAGTCCTGATAGTATTTGCAAATTATGTTGTAGATCAATACCTTGCATTATAGCTCCTCGTTTATTTTTGATATGTTCCTCGAGAAAAATAAGTTGAAAGACGATAGTAGCAATGATGCGTACTGTATCCGTGATCTGAGGAGTATCCTCACTGCTGCACAGAAGAATTATGTCCTTGATGCACTACTAGGTGACGGACCTTTTGCAGGAGCAGATGCAGACGTTATGAACATTTGGCAAGTTCGGTATGATGACTACTTGACAGTTTAGTGCACCATGCTTTACGCTTTAGAACCGAGACATAAAAAATGTTTTGAACGACATGGAGCATATGAGATGTTCCAAGAGATGAAATTGGTATTTCAGTCTCATGCCTGTGTCGAAAGGTATGAGACCTCTGACAAGTACTTTGCCTACAAGATGGAGGAGAATGGCTCAGCCAGTGAACATGTACTCAGAATGTCTGGGTAGTACAATCGCTTGAATCAAGTGGGAGTTAATCTTCTAGATAAAGATAGTGATTGACATAGTTCTCTAGGCACTATCACGAAGGTACTAGAACTTCGTGATAAACTATAATATGCAAGGGATGACGAAAACGATTCCCGAGCTCTTCGCGATGCTGAAATCGGTGAAGGTAGAAATCAAGAAAAAGCATCAAGTGTTGATGGTTGACAAGACCACTAGTTTCAAAAAAAAGGGGAAAGGAAAAGAAAGGGAACTTCATGAAGAATGACAAGCAAGTTTCCACTCCCATGAAGAAGCCCAAAGCTAGACCCAAGCCTGCAACTGAATGCTTCTACTGCAAAGGAAATGGTCACTGGAAGCGGAACTGAACCAAATACTTGGCGGATAAGAAGGATGGCAAAGTGAACAAAAGTATATATGATATACATGTTATTGATGTGTACTTTACTAGTGTTCATAGTATCCCCTGTATATTTGATACCGGTTCAGTTGCTATGATTAGTAACTCGAAACAGGAATTACAAAATGAACATAGACTAGTTGAGGGCGAGGCGACGATGTGTGTTGGAAATGATTCCAAGATTGATAAGATCACCATCGCACACTCCCTCTACCTTCGGGATTAGTGTTGAATCTAAATAAATGTTATTTGGTGTTTACGTTGAGCATGAATATGATTGGATCATGTTCATTGCAATACGTTTATCCATTTAAGTCAGAGAATAATTGTTGTTCTATCTACATGAATAAAACCTTCTATGGTCATACACCTAATGTGAATGGTTTATTGAATCTCAATCGTGGTGATACACATATTCATAATACTTATGCCAAAAAATGCAAAGTTGATAATGATAGTGCAACATATTTGTGGCACTGCCATTTAGGTCATATTGGTGTAAAGCGCATGAAGAAACTCCATGCTGATGTGCTTTTGGAATCACTTGATTATGAATCACTTGATGCTTGAGAACCATGCCTCATGGGCAAGATGACTAAGACTCCGTTCTCCAGAACAATGGAGAGAGCAACTGACTTATTTGAAATAATACATACTGATGTATGTGGTCCGATGAGTGTTGAGGCTCACGACGGGTATCGTTATTTTCTGATCTTCACAGATGATTTGAGCGGATATAGGTATATCTACTTTATGAAACACAAGTTTGAAACATTTGAAAAGTTCAAAAATTTCAGAGTGAAGTTGAGAACCATCGTAACAAGAAAATAAAGTTTCTACGATCTGATCATGGAGGCGAATATTTGAGTTGCGCATTTGGCCTTCATTTAAAACAATGTGGAATAGTTTCACAACTCACGCCACCTGGAACACCACATCGTATTGGTTTGTCCGAACTTAGTAACTGTACTTTATTAGATATGGTGCGATCTATGATGTCTCTTACTGATTTACCTCTATCGTTTTGGGGTTATGCATTAGTGACAGCTGCATTCACGTTATATAGGGCATCATCTAAATCCGTTGAGACGACACCGTACGAATTGTGGTTTGGCAAGAAACCTAAGCTGTTGTTTCTTAAAATTTGGGATTGCGATGCTTATGTGAAAAAGCTTCAACCTGATAAGCTCGAACCCAAATCAGAGAAATGTGTCTTTATAGGATACCCAAAAGAAACTGTTGGGTACACCTTCTATCATAGAACCGAAGGCAAGATATTCGTTGCTAAGAATGGATACTTTCCAGAGAAGGAGTTTCTCTCGAAAGAAGTGAGTGGGAGGAAAGTAGAACTTGATGAGGTAGTTGTTGTTGGGGAATGCAGTAATTTCAAAAAAATCCTACGCACACGCAAGATCATGGTGATTGCTACCTCTTGAGCACTGCGTTGGTTTCCCTTGAAGAGGAAAGGGTGATGCAGTAAAGTGATAACCCACAAGTATAGAGGATCGCAACAGTTTTCGATAAGTAAGAGTGTTGAACCCAACGAGGAGCTAAAGGTAGAACAAATATTCTCTCAAGTTCTATCGACCACCGATACAACTCTACGCACGCTTGACATTCGCTTTACCTAGAACAAGTATGAAACTAGAAGTACTTTGTAGGTGTTGTTGGATAGGTTTGCAAGATAATAAAGAGCAAGTAAGTAAAAAGTAGGGGCTATTTAGATAAAGACACAACTAAATTAGTTTTAGTAGAGAGCTTGTTGTCACGAGAAAGTTATTTGTCCCTAGGCAATCGATAACTAAACTGGTAATCATTATTGCAATTTTATTTGAGGGAGAGGCATAAGCTAACATACTTTCTTTACTTGGATCATATGCACTTATGATTGGAACTATAGCAAGCATCCGCAACTACTAAAGATCATTAAGGTAAAACCCAACCATAGCATTAAAGCATCAAGTCCTCTTTATCCCATACGCAACAACCCCCTTACTCGGGTTTGTGTTTCAGTCACTCACGCAACCCACTATAAGCGAATCATGAACGTATTGCAACACCCTACAGCGGGGATCCCTCATGCTTGCGTGACACAGAGAGCACCATAGGACAGCACCAATAATAAAACATGCAACTCAAACCAATCTTGATCATCAAATAGCCCATAGGACAAAACAGATCTACTCAAACATCATAGAATAGCCATACATCATTGGGAAATAATATATAGCGTTGAGCACCATGTTTAAGAGAGATTACAGCGGGTAAGAGAGAGTTTACACCGCTGCATAGAGGGGAGAAGAGTTGGTGATGATGGTGGTGAAGTTTTCGGTGAAGATTGCGGTGATGATGATGGCCACGGCAGTGTTTCGGCGCCACCGGAAAAGAAGGGGAGAGGGGGCCCCTTCGTCTTCTCCTTCCTTGACCTACTCCCTAGATGGGAGAAGGGTTTCCCCTCTAGTCCTTGGCCTCCATGGCGTGGGAGGGGCGAGAGCCCCTCCGAGATTGGATCTGTCTCTCTTTGTTTCTGCAGTCTCAGATTCTACCCTTTCACCGTTTCTTATATTCCCGGAGATCCGTAACTCCGATTGGGCTGAAATTTTAACATAATCTCTATCCGGATATTAGCTTTCTTGCTGTGAAATAAGGGCATCAACCGCCTTACGGGTGGCCACAAGGGTCAGGGGCGTGCCTGCCCCCCTGGGGCGCGCCCCCTGCCCTGTGGCACCCTACGGCATCGTCTCGCGTGGATTTTTCTTCCCAAAAATCATAAATATTCCAAAAAATCTCCGTCAGTTTTTATCCCGTTTGGACTCCGTTCAATATGGATATTCTGCGAAACAAAAAATGCAACAAACAGGAACTGGCACTGGGCACTGGATCAATATGTTAGTCCCAAAAATAGTATAAAAAGTTGACAAAAGTATATGAAAGTTGTATAATATTGGCATGGAACAATAAAAAATTATAGATACGACGGAGACGTATCAGCATCCCCAAGCTTAATTCCTGCTCGTCCTCGAGTAGGTAAATGATAAAAAAGATAATTTTTGATGTGGAATGCTACCTAGCATAATCTTGATCACATATCTAATCATGGCATGAATATTAAGATAAGAGTGATTCAAAGCAATAGTCTATCATTTGACATAAAAACAATAATACTTCGAGCCTACTAATAAAGCAATCATGTCTTTTCAAAATAACATGGCCAAAGAAAGTTATCCCTACAAAATCATATAGTCTGTCTATGCTCCATCTTCACCACACAAAATATTTACATCATGCACAACCCCGATGACAAGCCAAGTAATTGTTTCATACTTTTGACGTTCTCAAACCTTTTCAACTTTCACGCAATACATGAGCGTGAGCCATGGACATAGCACTCACTAGTGCAGAACCGTGCAATAGCACCAGTTCGTAAGGGGCTGTAGGCACTAAAGCCCCCCCCCTTTAGTACCGGTTCAGCATGAACCGGTGCTAAAGGGCAAACACGTGGCACGAGCCAGCTCCGTGGGCGCATAGGACATTAGTACCGGTTGGTAACACCAACCGGTACTAAATGTTTTGGTGTGTTTTGGTTTTATTTTTTATTTTTACTTTAATTTTGTGTTTTCAATTTAATTTAGTGATTGTTTTACATTATAATGAGTTGTTAAATCATTAGGTGATTAGTTTGACTGGATGCGTGTGGATCCTCGCTAAGTCATCAAGTATATGTCATATCCATATTATATATACTTGATCACCTACTTAAGTGATCGAGGTAATATGGATATGGCATATACTTGATCACTTAGCTAGAATCCATCCAGTTGAAACTAATATGCAATTTCTTTCATAAATGATATAATAACTCATCATCATCATCATATTAATTAATATAAAAACTCTTGCATCATATATATATCATCACCAACGGTTTTCATAACAAAGATATCATCAAGTTCAACATGGTAATGATATTATAAGCGTTCATAACACCACAAAAGCAAATCACTCATTGAGATTAAGTTCAGGACGAAGAACACGGACATGAGAGGACAAGTACTAAGAGCATGAACTAGGTAATTAATCACTCCTGCTGCTCTCTCTCAGGTAAAATAGCATAGAACATGTATAGCTTTGCTGATTCATCATATTGGAGCATGCAGATGAACCTGTCTCCTAATCGTGGGTTGCACTTCTGATTGCTGCCCCCTAGTACTTCTCTGTGATCATTCACAATTTTGCTCCAGTCTTTTACTATTAAGCATTCCTCGCTATTAGAAATCCTGAATGCACTAAAGTGCATTGTAGGATATCTTGGCCGTAAGCTAACAATATTCATGGTACCTTTAGTCTCGATCCAATCAGGCACAACATTCATCGGGAGTCCCTGTTGAAGAACATCGTATATAGTAACATACTTAGCAATGAAGTTTAGCTTAAAAAATAATGTATGCAAAAGATGCACTGAGGAGAAATAGTAGAAATCTTACCATCTTTCCTAAATATATGTGACCGTAGTTCAGTACGAACACTATTGGTCGCACGTTTTGAGTACTAACATTTCTAAGTGCAGGAAAGAAATTTGTCTTGACATCATCAAAATCCTCAAGCCATGAAACATAATGACTTGTCTCCTCGCAGTTTAGTTCAGCCCCGGGACAGTGGACGGTCCTGTCTACCAAGCGCCGGACATGTTTGTTTGATTGGAAGTAAGCTGTCAATATAAATTGAGATCTATTAATTATTCAACTGGTTCAAATAATCTCATATCGAATACATAAATATGGTTGAGAAACTCACATAATGGTAGAACTGGAGGCGTTTGCACATCGACCCAGATGTCTCTATTACCTTCAGTATCATCTTCCAGATGAATATCAAAGGTGATAACCATATCAGGCTCAAATGCATAAGCCTTGCATAGTGTTTGCCAAGTTTTGCATTCAAAATAGGTGTATGTTTCTGCATTGTATAATTTGACGTTGAAGGTATAACCATGCTTGGTCTTCAAGTAAACTCTTTTTATCTCCATAGTTTCGTTAGGACTGAAACCTATCTTATCCAAGACAAAAATTCTTGCATGGCAGGGGATACGCTAGTAGAATAGTGAAAAATTAAAATCAAAAGGTGAAGCAAATGAAGCATAAGTCATGCTTAATTACGAAAAAAGACTTGTCGTTGTGACTTACTGTATCCACTTCGAAGTTCTCATACAGCTTGATGCTGAAGCGTCTATCATCAACTAGAAAATTTCTGCCGCACAGGCCGCGCTAGTCTTCGCAGTATTCGCACATAATGAAATCGTGTTCGTCGTCAGACGACATTCCTATGTTCATAGGTGAAACATTAAACACTTATTAATTCTATTAATTCAACTAATTCTGTTAATTCAACTAGTTCAACTAAGCACTTACGAAGAATATACCTAATTAATTGAACTAATTCAACTAACTAGTTCAACTAATTAATTCAACTAAACTAGTTCTATTAATTAGATAATGAAATCT
>NC_057794.1:24042908-24043575 GCF_018294505.1 Triticum aestivum
GACGGGTGGCGTGGGTGACGGCGGTGACGGCGATGATGGGCGGCGGGGGCGGCGAGGGCGGCGCGCGATGGGGCGACGGGCGCGGCGAAGAAGTTTGGATTGAGAAGAACTACTGGTGGGCGAAACTGATTTTTTTTCGTACGTTCCATATATATAGGAGGGGTCTTTAGTGCCGGTTGGAGCCACCAACCGGTACTAAAGGCCAATTTTCGCAAGGCCAAGGGGCGGGAAACGGCCCCTTTAGTACCGGTTTGTGCCACGAACCGGTACTAAAGACCCCCCCCCTTTAGTACCGGTTGGAGCCACCAACCGGTACTAAAGGTTGTGCGCTGCCACCGGCGGTGCACAATGTTTAGTCCCACCTCGCCGAGCGAAGGGCAGCCGCACTGGTTTATAAACCCAGCCGCGGCTGCTCCTTCGAGCTTCTATATATAGCAGGCTTATGGGCCTAATTAACTAGGGCGCGCTGCCCTATTAGCCTGCTGGCCCTTCTGGGCCTGCATTTGCAAACCCTAGGTCTGGCAGGCCCACTGGGCAGCGCACCAACAAATTTTTTCTATAGTTTTTTCTTTTCTGCATTATTTATTTTCTTCTATTTATTTTTAGTAGTTTTTTATATAGTTTTTTTCTTTTCTGCATTATTTATTTTCTTCTATTTATTTTTGAG